>NC_134775.1:10281169-10581169 GCF_050436995.1 Anticarsia gemmatalis
GTCTTGATTGAATTTAATTGTTGCAAGGGACGGCTCTAAGTTAGGAGTATTTGGACGTAATGTTGATTCTTCTGAATTTATTGAACTAGCACTTGGCGTTCGTAAAGGAGATGCTATTGACAAGTCTAGAGGACTGCTTGTACGTAAATAGTGGGAACTACTCGCTAATATGGCATCAAAACGCAGATTAGGACTATTACATCGGACATTCTGTTGAAATAACCGTGAGCTACAAGGTCTTATTTTTTCTTGAGAAATACCAGGCTCATTATCTCGATTTTTTGATAGCGATTCTGTTACATCATTGGTCACTGAAACACTTGTTTGGTTATGTCGGGCAACATTTGCCTTAGCTTTTTTTCTCTGATAATATGCACGGGCACTGATTCGGTTATTTTTTTGTAAAATGCGACGTGCACGTGCAGTCATTTGGTTTCGGGTTACGATAAGTCCCGCAGCTTTTCGTCTAGCTAAACGTTCTCTATCTTTCCTTAAATGCTCCTCTCTTGACACAGGATCGCTTTTGATTTTAGCTTTTCTTATTCTTTCCCGCACCCGTTTTCTCTCCTTTTTCTCCTCCTCTGATAGTTTTGGCCTCGGCATTCTTAAACAAAATTAAGCTATTAAGATATTTTGACGTCTCGGTACCGGAGCAACAATTTCTACACCCTCGCGTCTCCCTCAATCGAAATGCGGTGTGACTGCGGTGCGGCGCCGGAACACACCATCTGGATTATCATTGAATAGCTGTTGCGCGCGGCTCCACCCGCGTTTAACTTGATCCCGTGGGAATAGTGAGATTAAAAGTAGCTTACATGTTAATCCAGGGCTTCATTTACATACATACGAAATCTCATTGACATCCGTTCAGCCGTTTGAGCGTGAAAAGGTAACAAACATACAAAACAAACTTTCGCCTTTATAATATTAGATATATATATAGATGTATGTAGTATATAATATATATATATACTACATACATCTATAATAGTTGTTGTTTATGGTGTCACTAATATAGTCCTGAGAGGTTGTTAGTGTTTTACCAATAACCCAATACTAATAAATCATTATTAGTATTATATAGTAAGTTTTTATAATAACCGCAGCCACATCAACATCGCTCCGGCGCTGGCGCCGCGACCGCACCGCACGAAATTATACAGGATCTACCGATATGATAAAAAGACACCGAGATGATAAAACAATCCACCGTTATGATAAAGCAATCCACCGACATGATAAAACAATCCACCGATATGATAAAGCAATACACCGATGTGAAAGAAACTGTACGTCCATAACACCGATATGATAACCTAGGACACCGATTGAATTTTCTTATCATTTCGGTGTAAATTATCATATCGGTGGTAAAAAATGCCACCGATTACACCGATATGAGAACACCGACGTGAGAAAAAACACACGTTTTAGAAGATTAAAGAAAATGTATTATATTTAGGATAAATTGAGTAACAGCCAATGAAGTTAATTCACTTGCTGATGCTGTTAGAACCAAACAATAATAATAAAACTACTCATTACACTGAAAAAATGGAACCACCGATAACATAAAATAATTGTCCGGGAGCAACTGAAATGGCATACTTACGTTATTGGCGGGAAAATGCAGCGACTTGACACACGTCCGTCTTCACTGCGCGCTAGCGCACACTAACGAGGGAAATAATATTGGGGTGGGGACGCTGTCGGACCCGCCGATGTAAAGTTAGGTTTAAATTACTTTTGGCCACCGATATGAGAGCATTTTTCGAGACAAGTATGTTTGTGCCTCTCAGTAATTATAAACGTCGGTTATGTATTAAAATATGCTCTATGTTAATAATAAAACTAATAGTCTATTAAATAAAATTAGTTACATACTTAACTTACTTATTTTTACAAGTGTATAAGCATTTTTGTCAGTAAAAAAAGTAGAGGGACAGCCACCGATATGAGAAAAATTGAGGTTTATGTATTTTTTTCTACCCTTATATATAGTCCTAGGCAAATTATATTTTTGCCACAACCCAATAACTGCCTATTGAATACAAAAAAAAAGAATCCAGAACAATATTTCTTTTTTCAAATACGAATTTCACTAAAGACAAAAAAAAAGTCATTTGGGAAATTCACCCTTTATTTCTCTGTAATCTTGAAATATGCAGTAATTTATGGGGTGCCTAATACTTTTGGCCAAGGCTGTACGTAACAAAGATGTTAGATGGGATAGGCCAATATGGATGCTTCGTACTTTTTTCCGTGGATTAAGATAATTATGAATTATGATGAGCTAGTTTCTCTGATAAGAATATTGATTGTTATCACTATGTACATTTTTTTTATGGATAAGTTATAAAAATGTTTCGTGTTTATTTTATTAGCTTTAATTTGGTTTTATGTACTAAATATCAAAGTATTCGTACCTAAAAAAGGTTATTTTCGTGAGAAACAGTTACTGCAAAGTAATTTAAACATACATCAATAATTTTTGTAATGCTATTCGTAGAACGAGATCCGACCGCGTGATTTATACGTTCACATGTTTGATTGATAAAATATCTGGGGGCACGGAAGTGCCCCCGCAAGTCGAGCAAAAAAAAGCGGCACGGCCGTAACATCCTTTTCTCGAAGCAATTCGGGCTATTTTTGACACCCCTATAATTTCGTTGTGGATAAAACAAGAAGCCTGGATTTTCAGCAACTAATCAGTCACTGTATAAACACGGTACCTATATTTAAAATTTCAGTCAATTTGAACCAATAATTTAAGAATGTCAACTTGTTAAAATTTTGAATTTTGTCACTCACTGATTCACTGATTCACTGATTCTCTGACTCACTGACTCACCGATCATCAAAAGTCTAAGGTACTTCTAGCAGACTTAGAAGCTTAAAATTTAGAATAGAAATAGGGTTAAGTGTCTTAATCATGGGAAAAATTTTTATTTTCTAATTTCGGTCCAGTTTTCTAAATACACCAACTGCAACAATAACTTTGTAATCCTATATAAATGTATAAGATTACAATGTTACATTTGCAGTTAATGAATTATTCACTGCGTGACACTGGTTTTTTTTCCTGCGATTTTATAACTGTTTCTGCATATTTAGAGGTCCCAGATCAAGAAAATAGTATGAAGTCAATTTCCATCAGCTCTAGTTTTGAAGATATAAGGGTATGCTATTTTCACTAGAAATTACAAATAAAATACCTCATTTTCAAATAAAAAAAATTACTACATGCTTTCAAATGATCTTTTATGAGATTTTCTACAGTGAACACGTCTAGGCTGATCTCGACGTAAGCTCCAACAATAATCAGCCATCATATGGACGTCCCATCTACCCTGATAGCGCTTCTCCATAGTCCTAATGTCTTGGTGGAATCTCTCGCCCTGCTCCTCGCTAAAATCTCCAAGATTTTCGGGAAACTTGTCCAAAATAAAAAATTAAATAAATTTTGATGCTCATGTTGTATCCTAGCTCTTTCAAATTACATAACATGCTTTCGACTAGCTCAACATAGTTGTCCGCCTTCTTGTTTCCGAGAAAATTTTTGATTACTAAAACAAATGATTCCCAAGTTTTTTTCTCGATTTCATTTAAGGAATTGATAAAGCTTTCAACTTCTCCGCACTCAATCCTGGAAACTTACGTGTAAGAAACGCGAAACACTCGCCTCCTTTGTCAAGAGCCTTGACAAACTGCTTCATAATGCCAAGTTTTATATGAAGTGGGGGCAGGATTATGCGGTCACGATCAACTAAAGGCACATTCACAACATTTCTTGTACCCACTGTCATCTCCTCTCGCACCGGCCACACTTTTTAACACCAATGACGTTGTTTATCTCGACTATCCCAGGCACATAAAACAAGGGAATTTCGTGTAACCACTTTGTTGGCCAAGAAGAAAATTTACCATTTTCAAGTCAACACAGATGAACCAGTTGTGTTTCTGATACTTAATTTTCTGTATCACTTGAGATATATTTGTGTACTCTTCTTTCATGGTAGTTGAATGTGCTATAGGTATGGACGCGTACTTGTTACCATTATGAAGCAAAACACACTTTAAGCTTTTCTTACTGCTATCTATAAACAAACGCCAATCAGCTGGTTGATACTCATGGCAGCCCATGATTTGCAGTAGACCTTTGATATCATTACAAAATTCCAAATCATTTTCCTTAGAAAAAAATGGCAAAAAATCCTTCTCTCGAGTACGATAAAACGTTATTTTTGTTCCTTTTGTGAGTAAATTCTTTTCTTTTAATCGAGATGCGAGCAAACATGAAGCAGTTTTTGATAAGTTTAGGTCTCTAACTAAGTCATTCAGTTCGTTTTGATTGAAAGGTTGTGGTCCCGATTGCAACACATCAAAGTCCGAATCACTATCTTCTCTTTCTACGTTCAGCTCCAAATCCATTAGTGGGTCGTCAGAAAACTTTGATGGTCCAGCCTGTACGTCATCAGAAAGGAGTTGAGGTCGTTTGGCTGATCGTAAATCAGGATATATCCACTTGTTTTTATTGGTAGAGTTGATACCGTTAATATTTACCATACAGAAAAAGCAATCATCGTGATGATTTTTTGGTTCTTTCCAAATCATGGGTGTTTTAAATTTGATAGCAGTCCTTTTTCCCTGCGACCATTGACGTAGACACACGACGCAATTTTGACACACAATATGAGGCACCCATTGTTTATCTTGATTGCACAGTTCTATTTTAAAGTAGTTAGAATACGCTAGTTTTACAAATTCAGAGATAGGTTTTCGGTATTTTTCGAAAACATATTCACCAGATGTAGCAAAAGTTATTCGGATTATGCAAACAACGTCTTAGAGTAGAAGCCATGTCGAAAATCCCTAGTGAAATCAAAAATTTAAGCTTCAATAAATTTAAATTAGTTATTAAACGCAACTTATGTTTAAAAGGCTATTATACTGTTAAAGATTATTTGGACGATAATAAAGCTTGGGACTGTGCTGCTTCTACCAAGTCTGTTTCAAATAATGTACTAATGTTTTAATGTACAATGTTTTACTGTGTCCTACCAATAAGTTTCCTTTTGAAGATTATTACTATTTTTATTAGCTTAAATTTTAAATTAGATTTGTTCAGCTTTTTTTGAGTGTACACAGTAAATCATCAAATCATCTTGTATCAAGCAAATTGACATTTTAAAAGAGCAAGCCGTGAGTTTCTTGCCGTTTCTTCTCACGAGCAACCAGCTTTTCTGAAACGGACAAAAGAAATACAAATACGTGACTATTTCAAATACTTTGTAAAAAGTTTACGAAATAAAGGATATTTTGAATTGAATTTGAATTTGAATAAATAAAACACTTATCTACTGGAGAAATTGCGATGATCGTAGTAAAAACGGCAAATGAGGGTAGTTTGCTATAACTCAAAAACTAGAGCTGTTACAGAAAAACTGAGGGTATATTTGAAATCAGTGCAGGAAATCCAGCAAGAATTTTAAAAAAATCCGAGGAAAACAAAAAAAGTGCTAATTTTGTCACTAATCAGTCATTGTATAAACACGGTATATTTAAAATTTCAGTCAATTTTAACCAATAGTTTAAGAATGACAACTTGTTAAAATTTTGAATTTTGTCGCTCACTGATTCACTGATTCACTGATTCTCTGACTCACTGACTCACCGATCATCAAAAGTCTAAGGTACTTCTAGCAGACTTAAAAGCTTAAAATCTATACTAATATTATAAAGCTGAAGAGTTTGTTTGTTTGTTTGTTTGTTTGTTTGAACGCGCTAATCTCAGGAACTACTGGTCCGATTTGAAAAATTTTTTCAGTGTTATATAGCCTATTTATCGAGGAAGGTTATAGGCTATATATCATTACGCTACTACTAATAGGAGCAGAGTACCAGTGAAAAATGTTACAAAATCGGGGAAAATTTTAACCCATTCCACTTATGTGACGCAAGCGAAGTTGCGCGGGTCAGCTAGTTTAGAATACAAATAGGGTTTAGTGTCTTAATCATGGGAAAAATTTAATATTTTCTAATTTCGGTCCAGTTTTCTAAATACACCAACTGCAACAATAACTTTGTAGTCTCATATAAATGTTTAAGATTACAAGGTTACATTTGCAGTTAATAAATTATTATTACTGTAGAAAATAAAATAAATAGGTGTAAACAGGTACCTACTATATGAGGCATAACGGGAGGGGGTATAGGGTGGGTAAGGGTGTTTAGCCCATGAAACTGAACAACATTCCCATAGAAAAATATGTTGAATTATGAAAAAAAAAACGTCTTTCCAGACAAATTGGACTTATGTTCGCTCTGCAAAAAGAAGTGAGATGCCATCAAAAACATTTGTAAAAACCTCAAGTCTCGCCGTAAAAAGTTGTGAGATCTATATAATACTAAGTCGAATAATCTATTTAGTGTCTACTTAAAGGACCTTCTGTCTTAAGTTATTCTATCTATCTAATCAGCCCGTATCCACCCACTGTTGAGTATAGGCCTCCCCCTCAGCACGCCACTTTATACGGTCCTCCGCTTGTCTCATCCATTTCGGCCCTACACATTTAACAATGTTGTTCGACCATCTAGTTGCAGGCCTTCCTTGAGACCTTCGCCCATTCCATGGCCGCCATTCAGTGATTGCTTTGGTCCACCTTCCGTCTTCACGTCTAGCCAAATGTCCTGCCCATTGCCACTTAAGTTTGGTTATCCGCGTGCCCACATCTACGACTTTAGTTCTACGGCGTATTTCGACGTTGGGTACGCGGTCAACGAGAGAAATGCCAAGCATGGCACGCTCCATAGCTCTTTGCGCTACTTTAATTTTGTGGAGGCATGCTTTATTGAGCGACCATGTCTCGGCTCCATAAGTGAGAATAGGCAAGACACATTGGTTGAATGTCTTGGTCTTCAGACATTGTGGTATCTTCGATTTGAATACGTCATCCAGTTTCCCAAAAGCAGCCCAACCTAGCTGGATTCGTCTAGCAATCTCTTTGATCTGTGAGTCGGAACCAAAGGATAAACGATGCCCAAGATAGATGTATTCCTGTACTGTTTCGATGTGAGCGTTACCTACCGTAACAGCAGGTAAAGCTCGTGTGGAGTTCGTCATTATCTTGGTCTTGGACATGTTCATCCTAAGGCCGATTTTTAATGATGCTTCATGTAACTCCTTAAGCATGTCTTGGAGATCAGCAACGTTCTCAGCGAATAGGACCAGATCGTCGGCAAAACGCAGGTGCGACAGAAATTGACCATTGATATTAATGCCTCTCTCACTCCAATCTATGGTCTTTAATATGTCCTCTAAGACGGCAGTAAAGAGTTTGGGTGAGAGAGTATCCCCTTGACGTACTCCCCGCTTGATGGGTACGAGGTCAGTTAAAGTTTGCATACGCACCTGCATAGTGGCTGTATTGTATAGCTCTCGGAGTATATCAACGTAGCGTTTGTCAATATTGCAACGATGGAGGGAATTGAATACCGCCCAGTGTTCGACACTGTCGAAAGCCTTTTCGTAGTCTACAAATGCAACACTTAGCGGTCGATTATATTCTTTACTTCTCTCCATCAATTGCTTTACCGTGTGAATATGGTCCATGGTCGAGAATCCATTCCGGAAGCCAGCTTGCTCTACAGGTTGGTAATCGTCAAGCTGGCGAGTCATTCTATTACACAGGACTTTGGCAAACAGTTTGTATACCTGAGAGAGAAGGCTTATGGGGCGATAGTTGGACAGAACAGTGATGTCCCCCTTTTTGTGTAGAATTGTGACGATTGCGTTCTTCCAATCTTTAGGTGTAATGGCATTTGACAGCACTGCGTTAAAAAGTTTAGTGAGCACATTGAGAACAGGCGAGCCTCCCGCCTGTAGCATTTCTACAGATACACCGTCCACCCCTGATGTTTTACCACGTTTCATTTTCCTTAGAGCATACTCAACTTCGTCTTTCATAATGGCAGGTAGTCCGTCTTTTTCTAGGTATTCTACGGGCTCAGCTCTAGGATCTCTCTGGTCTAGTGTATCTGGTTCAGATTTTTTACTTGTGTATAGTTCTTTGTAAAACTCTTCAACAGCGTGTAATATTGCTTCTGAATCCGTTGTGGTGCTACCGTCACTACATTTTATTTTGTGTATTACATGTGTTGTGGTGTTTAATTTTCTCCGAAAAACTTTAGGTCCTTTATTTTCTTTTATGGTTTCTGTTATTACTCTTGTATTGTGTGCGCGCATATCTTTTCTTATGGATTTATTAATAATTTTATTTATATTCTGAAGCTGTTTTTGATCAGGAATGTTATTGTTACGCATCTCTCTTCTCTGAGCAAGCAATGACAGCGTATTTTGAGTGAGCTTGGTCTCTTTGGGTTTATTTATACCAATGTGCTTTTTAGTGGTGTCCACAATAATTTTGCAGAAATTCTCACTCAAGGAGTTAATATTTTGGTCATCTTCGATGAGAATAGAGAACCTATTTTTTTAATTCTAGTTGGAATTCTACTTGCAGGTAACTATAGCTGGCAGTATCGTAAGAAGGCTTGCAGGTTTTTACTAAAGCTGTTCTTTCTTTGGTAAGATTATATGAAAATGTGGCTCGAACTAAGCGATGATCGCTTCCAGTTTTAAAGTGATTTAGGACACTGACATCTGTGATTATATTTTTGTTTGGGCTAATAACGTAGTCTATCTCATTCCGAGTTTTTCCGTCCGGGCTGACCCACGTCCATTTTCTAGAAGGTCTCTTTTTGAAAAACGTGTTCATGGCATACAGCTTTTGTTGCTCTAGAAAATTTACGAGTGTTTGTCCCCTTGTGTTGCGTCTTCCCAAGCCATAATGTCCTACAGCACTTTCATTCATCAGAGGTTGGCCTATTTTTGCATTAAAATCACCTAAAAGGATGGTATAGTGGCAAGGATTTTCATCATACGCTTGTTTTACTTGCTCATAGAAGACTTCAACTTCTTCTTCCGCGTGATCTGAGGTAGGCGCGTAAACTTGTACAACTTTAAGGGCGTATCTATTACTTAGTTTAATAATAACATAGCATACTCTTGAAGAGATGCTTTTGATATTTTGAATGGCAAATGCTATCCTTTTGTTGAGAAGAAATCCAACTCCTCCATAAGAGGAGTCCTCAAGCCCCTGATGGTAAAATACGTGTCCGCAAGTTAGTTTTTCCAGATGTTCGCCTTTTCTCCTAACCTCAGACAAGCCTATAACATCCCATTTTATCTTATCAACTTCTTCTAATAACTCCGTTAGCCGATCATTATTGCTCAAAGTCCTTGTATTAAACGTAGCCAGGGTCATCGTTTGACAGCCGGATCTCTGCCAGGGATTCTTAGCACCCTCTGTTCTACCGGAACCGTAACCGCTGCCGGAGCTAGGAATGGTAGAACTGCTGGGGACTGAGGGCCGATTTTTATTGGCGTGTTTCATTTGGGAGGGGGGATTTTAGCCTTAAAACACCACGCTGGCCAATGCGTCTTGGTGAGTTTTTCGTCAGAGCCTCGTTCGTTGTTCAGCAGGGTGCACCACGGGCAGGTGAGGTTGACTTTGGACAAAAAGATGTAATTATTGTCCCATACAAGTATGTCCATAAGTTATTACGTATGTTATTATCATGCCAACTTAAAAAAAATACCTTTAAAACAAATATATCGACTTGGTCATCGCACGAAAACACAAATTAGCCATTAACATTTCAGGAACATTAACTTCTCGTCGTGCTGTGTAGTGTGATACATACTAATAATCAAATCATGCGATGGCCAGGTCGGTCTATTTGTTTTAAAGGTATTTTTTTTAAGTTAGCATGATAATAACATACGTAATAACTTAAGACAGAAGGTCCTTTAAGTAGACACTAAATAGATTATTCGACTTGGTATTATATAGATCTCACAACTTTTTACGGCGAGACTTGAGGTTTTTACAGAATGTTTTTGATGGCATAATTTTTATCGATATTTATAACTAAACCAATGCAGGTCCGCAAAGGTGGCCATCCAAATTTGGCCGCAATTAATTTTAATTAAAATGTAATTAATTATTTATTTTTGAACAATTACGTTCACTTGTAATTGTTAAAAAATATATATCATTAGAAAGAAATATACCTGAGATACCGAGAAAGGTCAAGGTGCCATCCCTCACTTAGCCGCAACCTAATGTCAGCCAGGTGTAAACAGGTATAATTTCGTTAAATATATACGTTCATAATGTATTATCATGTTATACATACCAAATTGAAGATTAATTCTTTCCCTACATGATGAGATATAGGTGCCTATGCAAAAATGCCCGCAAATAGTGACTGCCAACGATTAAAGATAAATAAAAGCGAGAGAAACTTAAGATAAACACCGCATGTCGAATAAAGATAGAGCATGCCAGCTGCTTGTCGTTTTCATGCTACTGCGCATACGTCCATAGATAAGGTGCTCAACTAGTAGCTCGCGTAAAAATGCAACTTTTTTTTATTATAAAAAAATATAAAAAATTATAAAAAATATAAACACTTCTTTATCAAAAAAAATGATAAAAATTACAAAAATGATAAAAAAGATTTTACAGTTAGATAATTATCAATACATATCGGAGTACTTGTAACGAAAACATTTTCATTTACGTACTATCGTCACTTGAATCATCAGAACTGTCACTCTCATATGTTGAAACGTCAGAATCTTTATCGTTTGTATCTTCTGAAGATTGTTCAATTAAATCACAAATAACATCTTCTACTTGCTGTGGCATTGAATCTCCAATGAACCATGTTGGTTTTAAAGTTTCATCTAAAATCCAACCATTATTTTCAGGTTTAAATCTGATGCAATCTGGATGAGTGGCATTTTGCCACATTGAATTAACGAAGATCATACGCAATAATTATTGTTGCAAGGATTTCAAGCATGGTGAAATAGTGCTTGAATTGAACCCTTTAAGTTTTTTCATAAAGGTCATGGCCCATTTAGTGTGAAAACTATACCTACGGCGTACAGAAATGAAATATGGCGGGTATCAAAGACAAATGATTGTACTTTTCAATGGTAACTGGCGCATTATTGTGGCTGATGGGGATCATAAAATAATAGTAATAAAAAATTGTAATCTACTGTAATTGAAAACTTAACTTATAACTTGTGGTTTTAGGGAAGAGAAAATGAAATACATGTTTTTTTTTAATGTTTATTCAGCTTCATCAATATCTATTACATTGTCCAAGAAAGCAGCAGGTGTATCAATATTTTCTTGATGTCTGGCCCAGGATAAAAAGTATACTACGCTTGCAATATGGGCACAACTTCCTATAGTGCGGCGGCCGTGAATACATGAACAGTAGTATCCCTCGATACTCTCTCGACCATGTCGTGTTGGATTCACCAAAACATAAGTATAATATTGTTTACTCCTGACATGTCGAGACTGAATTCTCCCTCTAATTAACCCTACGATGGTAACATGATTTATACTTACGCGCAAGGTAACGGGGGGGCTACGTCACCCCAGAATAATAAATTGAATAAAAAAACATTGAGTTAATGAAAAATTTAACTTTTTATTCTTGAAACAAACTATAAGATTATTCTTCTTGAGATCAATAGGTAACTAAATTACATTAAATTAAAAAATATATATATTTTTGGTAATTAAATACAATTCAAACAAATTTCTACACGATGTTCAGGACATGCAGGTCTTTTGCATTTTGAACAAAAAATCTTCACTTTTTTGTCATTTTTGCGAGGACACAACGCACATCGAGCTTGTTTTTTTAATTTGGTGGGGGGTTCACCGGACGGAACTTCTTCGGGGACATTTAGAATGGCCCTTATATTTCCCGCTAATTGTTGAGGTAAATTTGACTCCAGACGTCGTTTCATGTGAGGCTCTGCTAACTGCAATGCTAGTTTTTTTAGAAATCTGCTTCTATATTTGTTAGCTGGAATGTTGGGATGCTTAGTTTCTACATATAGAATCATAGAGTTGATCCCTGCTTGGTCTAACATACCAAAGAAGAACCTGAGAGGCCAGCGACGAGTACCCCGCGCAGTCGTGTAATTGTGCATCATTTTATCAAAGGTGTCAACGCCTCCCTTTGTCGCATTGTAGTCATCAATTATAACTGGCTTTTGCGTTATGGGATTGATCTCTTCCTTATTGTGCATAGTTGACAGCAGTATCACGGACTTGTTGACCTTGGGAGTGAAGGAGACTAACGTTTTCTCGCGATCAAATGCAAACTGAGATGATAAAGCAGATTTTGATTTACTGGGTAAGAATGGTGGTGGTATCTCACGTTTGTTCTTTCGTAAAGTTCCAATACACGTCAGTCGATATTCCTTCAATAATTGGTCTGCAACTGGCACCGAGGTAAACCAATTATCAAAGGTTATATTTCGTCCAGAACCTTTAATACTCTGAGCTCACTTTGTGACATAATATGCAGCCGTCTTTGCCTCGGTTCCTTTGCCTATGTAAGGAATGGCATCAAACATATAATACGTCTTAGCATCACATATGGCTACAATTTTCATACCATATTTATCCGGTTTCGAAGATATATAAACACGAAAGGGACACTTTCCCCGAAATCCCAGCAACTGCTCATCAATCGTAACGTAACAACCTGGTTGGTAGGCTTTCGTACAACTGTCTATAAAAATCTTCCAGGCTTCCCGTATGGGTGCAAATTTATCCTCTTTATCACGGCTATCTTTATCGTCAAATCTTAGGCAAAGTAGAAGAAAATTAAATCGACTTTCGGATATTATTGACTTATAAACAGGGGTACTCGTTGGCGCCCACATTTCATTTGTACTTTTCCTGCTATCTTTGTTTACCGCAGCATAAAATAGTAAACCTATGAGTGCCTCTATCTCTGTTTTGTCTGTTTTATGAGTAAAACGTTGATCTTTATATTGGAGAGCACGTCTGACAATTTCTTGATTCGTATATGTAAGAACTATGTCGAGAGGTTTAGAAAATAAAGTCATAAAAGCATCTTTTTCTGTTTCAATGTTAGAATTGACTTGCATATATCTTGGGATGTTTACTATATTACGCTGAGGTGTTCTGCTTGATGATGGCGCAGTAGCAGACCAAATATGTCCATTCTTACCTCTCACAACGCTTCCTCGAAACTGTGACAAAGGCACATCGTCGTCATCGTCTGAGCTAGAAACAATGTCATCTCTTTCGGAATGCACGGAGACGTTATCTTCATTTTCAGAAGCTTCTTCGGACTCCAAAGGCTCTGCTTCACTCTCAGAATCATCAGCAATGTTACTCAAGTACCGCTCTAGCTCTTCATAATTGCGAAACGCCATAATGAACTAAAATGAACGAAACAAAAAAATACACTTACATAAAAAATACCGACGTAAATAGTAACAGGGGTGACGCAGCACCCCATATGTACCTACAGCACGAAATCGATGTGTCGCCGCTCCCACCGCGCAACGGGTACTGACAGCTCACGGTACGACAAGAGAATACACGAAATGCTAGAGCGAGACGGCAAATAGTTTTCTATAAATCGGCGCGTGATTGTTTGCGTGGGGTGATGGTGCACCCCTGTTACCATCCTAAGGTTAATATTTTGTTGTCAACTAACATGCGGTGTCTGTACACTTCTAATGTGTACAGACCATTTGGTCGCATGTGCTCGCGGCAGTAAGATCTGGCTAATCTCAAGTGATAACTCCCCAATGTAAACAAAGTCAATTCCTCATATGTTAGTTGAGGGAAATCACCGAACGATGGATCATTACCATCAATAGGCACGAAGGCTACTCTTTGCCTATTCATATATTATTATTTTCTTGTACATATTGTGCCAATTCATTCTCTCTTATTTTAAATAAATAAATAAAATAAAAATCATTTATTACCAGTCCAGTTTTACAAAATTATGCTTATATCTACGACAACCCCACTAGGCGCAGCCTGTATCGGGGCTATCAATATTATGAACAATTGCCAGATCGGACTAGTTAACTTAAACTTAAAATGTACTTATTTATTAATAACACAAAAGGTAAGAGCATTTATGTATTTATGAGGAAGAATGCGTGTATTTCTGTGAGCGTGTGTGTGTGTATACGTGAGCGTGTGTGTGTCTGTGTGTATGTGTGCGTGAGTTTGGGTGTGTGTGCGTGAGTTTGGGTGTGTGTGTGTGTGTATGTGTGTGTGTGTGTGTGTGTGTGTATGTGTGTGTGTATGTGTGTGTGTGTATGTGTGTGTGTATGTGTGTGTGTATGTGTGTGTGTGTGTGTGTGTGTGTTAGTGACCCAATAATTAGTAAGTAGTTTTAAGCAGCTGTTCAATTTCGTAATAGTCAATTTTACCCAAGTATTTAATAGTTTTTAGTTCAACTTCTCTTATAGAATTTTCCTTAAAGTTACATCTTTTCTGTAATTTGTTATAAATAAACGGATATAGGTAAGTGTTGAATCTCTTGGCGAAGGAGGTATGGACTGCAGGGACCTGGGCCCTGTAGACTCTTCGAGTAAGTAAAGCTTGGTAAGTATCAGAGTTTAATATTTTTTTATGTGTGTAGATTATTGCTAGTTTTATATAAAGGCGGCGAATGCTAAGTAATTTTGTTTCTTTATGAATAAGTTCTGTAGAATACCTGATGGGTTTCTTTAACATGACTTTAAGGACTGATCGTTGCGCTCTTTCAAGACAGATTATATGAGAAGCAGCCGTACCCCCCCAAATTCTTAAGCAGTATGTGAGAATTGATTGGCAAAGCGCTAGGTAGATTGTCTTAATGAGTTCTACACTAGCTACGTTCCTAATTTCCTTCATAATATAGATTATCTTCCTGGTTCTTGACGATAAGGCTGTAATGTGTTCCTTGAAGGTAAGTTTTTCGTCAAGAAGGATACCAAGATATTTTATTGTTTGCGTTCTTTGAATCCCTTTACAGCTGCAGAAATTAGGATCGACATTTACTTGATCACGAGAACATGTGTGGACTAAGATGTTAGTTATTGCAGGTGGGGCCGACGCCGCAGTTTTGTGAAAACATAGGAACTTCGTTTTACTTGTGTTTAAGGTAAGTAAGTTATCTTCTAGCCATCGCATTACTTTAGCCATACCATTCTCAACTCTTTGATTGCAGTCATCCCAAGAATTACCATGAAATAATATAGCAGTGTCATCGGCGTAGCAGATGATGTGAGCATTAAGTAAAGGTAAGGAAGCAAGTTCATTCAGGTAGATCAAGAATAGAGTAGGGCCAAGGACGCTGCCCTGGGGTACGCCAAACGAGAGTTCACTAGGAGTACTGAGCCAGGAATCTATTTTTAGACATTGACGCCTTCCACACAAATAACTTTTGAACCAGTCAAGAGCAATGCCTCTTACACCTATGCCTTCCAGTCTTCTCAGTAAGATAGGAACCGACACGGTATCAAAAGCTTTTGCTAGGTCTAGGAAAACTCCAGTGCACGCTTTACCGTTGTCTAAATTGTCTACAATATTGTTAATTAGCAAATTAACTGCGTCTTCTGTCGACCGTTTTTTTCGAAAACCAAATTGGTTGGGGGATAAAATGTTATTATTTTCAAGGTAATCTATTAAACGTTTATTAACAATCCTTTCCATAATTTTAGAGAAGACTGGGAGCAAAGATATAGGTCTGAAGTTGTTGGGACTATTGCTTTCTCCACTTTTATGAATTGGTATGACAGTTGCAATTTTCCAGTTATTTGGGACCATTCCTGTGGATAAACTAAGATTAATTATTTCAGCAAGGGGATCTACTATGTAAGTACTAATAGCTTTAATCATTTGTACAGAAATACCATCAGCTCCAGGCGCAGTGTTTGATCTCAAGGTATGTATAATATTTTCTACTTCGTGTCTGTCAGTCGGTTCGAAAAAGAAAGATGATGATGGAGAATTATTAGTGTCAACGTTTTGAGCTAGGGTTAACTGTGTGGCATTTAACTTCAAAAGTATATCGTTAGCATAGGTTTGGCCTATCGAAGCAAAGAAATTGTTACAAACATTGACAGATTCTTGAGGACAACTTTTGATGGTCGTTAGGTCTAAGCTCGGAGAAGATTTATTATTTTTTCTGTTTGTGATTTCGTTAATGGTACCCCACAAATCACGAGGCTTGTTTTTGTACTGTGCTAAAAGATTGGTATGATAATCGTCTTTTACTTTACGCAACAAAGAAACATAAAAATTCCGGTATCTAGAGTATATTATGGCTTTAATGCTACATGAAGGGTTTTTTCTTGATTCTAAATGAAGTTTATCTTTTACACGTGAACACCTCAGAAGACCAGGTGTCATCCAAGGCTTTATAAGATTTTTTGATCGAGACACTGGGATGCGTTTACAATTATTGTCCAATATACCTTTAATGATGTCCATAAAAGTTTCCGTTTGTTCTGTTACATTAGAAATATTACTTAAAATTGTCCAATCAACGCTACTTAATTCTTCAGCAATAGAATCATAATTAACACGCACTCTATATTTTGGAGGAATAACAGGCCTGGATGTAACCCCAGTTATACCCGTAATTATCAGATCATGATCAGTTAATGATGTAGAACAGACTATAGTTTCTATTTCGATTTCCCCGCTATAAAAAACATGGTCGATACATGAGCTCTTTCTTGTAGGTCTATTGACTGCCGGTTTTAATCCTAGTTCTGCCATTGCACAGAGGTAAGAAGAAACGTTATAAGAATCAGAGTTATTAATGTTAATATTGATATCGCCCATAAATAAAGTGCAAGGCTTAAGATTAAGTGCTGGAATTATATTTTGCAAAGAATTAATAAATTTATCTGAATTTTTAAAAGACGGAGATCTGTATACACCAACAATAGTAGCTACATTAGGGATGCATGAAACGATACAGTCAGCTTCTTCAACAGAAGGTTCGCTTATCATTGGCGACCAAATGTCGCGCACGTATATTACAACTCCCCCAGCCTTGTTAAAATGCTTGGTCGTGTGATACGAGTTATAACCCTGAATATGAGGAACTGTAAGAGAATCACTGAGCCAACACTCTGTTAGAACTATAACATCAAATACAATTTTAGATCTACTTAATAACAATAAAAATGAGGTAAAATTTTGGTTTATACTGCGAATATTATAAGAGAGAGTTTTTAAAGTATAATCCCGAATAACCGTGTAACACTCCTCTATACTATCGATAGAATGGCATTTTACAATAAAAGCTTTATCTATTTGTTGCATAAGCTCAGACGTAGCCATAAATATATGTTGTTAATACGTATTTAAATTTAAAAGAGCAATGGAGTTTATATGCCATCCTATAAGTGCGCATAATTGAGTCTAAAATAAAGAGAGGAGTATCTATGAAAAGTTTTGGTAGATGGAATTCTACGAGAGACAAGTAAAAGGCGTTGGGTAAATGTAAAAAATGTTTGGTTGGGTTTACCTTGTGTAAGAAATAGCTTACTAAGACTTCGTATGGAAATATGGTTGTGTGTAAGTGTGTGTATAAGTGTGTAAATAAGTATAATAGTGTGTACAACATATGAGTATAAAAATATCTTAGGTTTAAACAAAATGAGATCAAAATGTAAAAGGAATATAAGAAATACACTAAAATCACAACAATAAGTCTATGTAGCCGGTTGGCCGACAATCTTATCCAGATCTTCGATGGAGTGAATGCGTATTGCTGGAAATTGACCAGTAGGCCCGTTCTCATTCTTCTTGACATATATATTACCATTTCGCAACCAACAAAAACGAAACCCATTGGATTGGGCTCTAGCACGAGCTTCACGAAATAACAATCTCTTCTCTTTGGTAACTCGTTCATTAAAATAAATTTTTGAAATAGTCGTGTTAACAATATTCTCAGAAGTAATGTTCTTCCTATATTTAGCAGCTTGCAATATTTCGTCTCTCTTTGCCTTCCTTGTTAATTTGACAACAATTGGGCGGTGTTTAGAGGAGTCACTCCCGGATTTAGGTTTTGGACCCGCTCTAGATACGGAGTCAATATCAGACTCTCCTAAGTCCACCTTCAGTTTTTGGGACACTGTCAAAAGTACATGTGTAAGGTTTTCGTTGTTGAGCTCAGGAAGGCCACATATCTCAAGCTCATTTCTCAACGATGACTGTTCTAGGGTACTGATAGTTGATTGAAATTGCGATATCGTTAGTTTTAAGCTGTTTATTTCTTGGTCTTTATCTTGCAGGAGTTTATTACATTTTGCAAAATGTTGTGCAAAAGACGGCGTAAGATTTGTGAGCTCAGTTTTTAGGTCCTGGACCTCCTGTCTCAGCGATGCGATCTCATTAGTGCTTTGCCTTAACTCCTTCAACTCTATCCTAAGTTCTCGGATTTCGGTTACCAGCTCTCCTACAGAGATATCTGATTCCAGCGTTGATATTCCCCGCGAACCTCTCACAACATTCACATTATCTCCGAGCGACTCGCTGTCATTAGATGAAGGATTGCGGCCGGGAGTTCTAGTGAAACCCTTTTTATTCGGCGGACATTTAGGACACAGCCAGGATTGTTTGTAAGTATTGCTATATTTTTTCCAGGACTCTCTAGTAATATTAAGGCACTCCAAGTCATAATTACCTTTGCATTTTGAGCAATTCATAAGACAGTTGTTAGTTATTATCTTACCGCACTCCTTGCAGTTTGCAGTCATCTTGGAATCCAGTAGGGGGCCGCACTCGTAGTTGTAATCAAACGGTAAGTTTTCGATGATATATTTACGCGACGCGCGTAGATTGGTGCACAGGTGGAGCGATGCAGGTGGCAGGCGACGGCGGGACGCGCGGCGGGCAGCGGGCGGCGGGGTCGCGAACTTGCGACCAAGCAGTGCAGCGGGCAATCCGCGAGTTGAGGCAGGTCAAGGTTCAACCGTGATTTTTAAAATGTTTTTACACTATTTTTGCTGTAACTTTTTAGTTTCTTATGCAATTAACGTGGAATTTCGACACTATTTTCTTTACTTATTACACTACTATGTTGTTATAAAATATATACTAATTGATCACTTTTACCTACTTTATTTAATTAATTAATGCGGAGCAAAATGACACAGTAACGTCCTACTCGGTACCGAACGACGAAATGATATATATGATAAATATTCTCATTTATAATATTTATAAACTGCTCTACGTACACGCTATCTTCGTAAGGACGTCGTGTTGCATTAATTAGTGCAGCAGTAACCCTGAAGTCCGTCATCATATTAGGCAACGCAAGATTAAAATACGTGTGCCGAAATATTTTGAAGTCTTTTTTAAAACGGCCATTTATGGTCTCTACTGGCCATCGGACCAATGTTATCAATCTCGATTTGTTGGCTTCGGCCGTTGATAATTGTTCTCCTCTGGATCTGCTAGGTGGCATGTGTGGATTATAACCACAACCTTCGATTGTTGAAATAGAGTCCCGAAATCCGCGGTCCAATATGAATACATCATTAGACCTTAAAAACCAATGCCAAACTGAGTTTTCTTGCATGATACTGCGCATAATTGTAGCATCTGAGGTTGTTGCTGCATATGGCCCTATGACATCAACTATATAGCCATCTGTGCACACTATCAAGAATGGTTTGACTAAATTCCGGAATTTATGTAGACTATCTGTTTTTCTTTGAAATAAAAAGTTAGCGCTTTTTTGCACATGAAGATATGTGCCGTCAAATACAAGAATTCCTGCTTCATGGTTGCCTCCAAAAATATGGGCTGGAATGGTAAGGTTTCTGGAAACCAACTCTTCTCGACTTATGTGATCTACGCCAAGAAAATGTGGAACGAAATCTGCAGTTAAACATGTTCTAGCTATATGAAGTTTTCTTTCTAACGTGCTTTTCGATATTTTGAATTTTGTAGCTAATCGTCTATCCGGTTCACCAGTTCTTATTTTGGTTAAGTATATGCCTAATGCGGTTGCAGGCTTATCCGTTCTGGTACGTAGAGATGGAGTTAGACCTAAAACCATGTTGAACTGAACTTTCGTAACTCCAGTCCAAAAATGCAGTTCAGTGTCATCGATCTCTTCAATATGTTCGTAATCTAATTGATGACTTCGTTCCAACCCCCATTTAAACAATTCGAACATGTCTAATACATGAACATTATTAAAATCCAGCAATGACGTCTGAGCACTTAACTCCTCCCAATCATTTCGCACCAGGTGCGGGTGACAAACGCGAGCAATTTGAGGTATATAATATTTATTCGTATTAAGCAAGTAGAACCTTATATAGGTGGGCACTTGATGACTAGACGTATTCCTGCAGCCGTTGAATATGCACCTTCTTGCGGTATTGGAGGCACGTGAATATCCTTGTAAGGACATGAAGCCAGGTCTTACGTCTCGGCCGTCGTCGTATACTTCCTGTTCTCCTTGCTGGTTTGATGGACCTTGATCATGATCTTGTTGGTTTGGCTGGTCTTCATGTTGTTCGGGTGGTTGATCTTGAACCTGTTGATCTCGCTGACGATGCACATCACGACCCAGTCTGACCCAGCATGCATGGCAAATTGATCTTGAGCCATCAAATGGAACCTGAAAATGTCGAAATAATCATTAACATTAATCACCGAGGAAAAAATATTAAGTATACGAAAAATGGAGGAGCAGACTGGTCTGAACTTCTGAAGATGCCTAAATTCATTTTAAAATCCAGACGTAAATTCTTACACGACTTTAGGAAAGTATAGATACCCTTCTAACAGCACTCTCATTTAAAAAGAAATCTGATACCGTAGAAGATAATTATTATTCTAAAATATGTGTGCAGTTTGTAACAAAGAGAATATAAACAATTTGGGCGTCATTAAACTAGCACACAATATGTTTCGCGTTGTAGTTTATATTATAATATTGTACAATATTGTTTATACTTTTAGATTTTAGATCTTACCTCGTATGGTATTATTTCTTGTAGTAATAGCACGGCGTGTTCCCGATATATTTCGAGAAAAATTCCAGTAAGAGGGTGATTTCTGCGACGTAACGAGAAGCAAACAATCACTCAAGTAAACACGCCAAAGTAGTTAATTGTATCGGAATAATATAGAAACTCAGATATAAGCACAGATCACAACGACGAATGACGAAGGACTGCGAAGGGCGAGGTCAGGGAGGCGCCGCCGATGTTTTTTTACCTGCTATGGGCCAGGCAAGGCATTGTATTATTGCGCGAGCGCAACAAAGCTGGTTATTAACTCGAGTAAGAAAGAGACAGCAATATACGTGTTATTACCTGACCGTAGCAAAATCGTTGTTTGCTTTTAAATGATGAGTGTGATGATCATATTTTTATTTAACAAAACAATGGCAAAGTAAGTCTGTTTGTTTCATTTTCAAGTTTAAACCACTGAACCGATTTTGATTAAATTGCAGTGTAGAGATATACATATTAGATTTGGGGACTGAGATAGTACCTATACTTTTTATCCTAATGACATGTTTCCATGGGATAAAATAATTTACCGACGGGCGAAACCGCTTGTGCAGCTAATTATTTCCCAATTTTTAGGGGTCTTCTGAACGATCTCTCCATGGAATATTTTTTTTATTTTTACATATAATGAAAAGTGGGTTATACCTGCATTATTTACCACCATTTTCGTTTATGTACAAAAACATTTTTGAACTGGGTCGGATTATGGGCCATGACCTTTGTCATTAATTGTAGTCATGGCATACATTTTATTAAACATTAAAAGTCTTGCAGCGTTTACATTTTGACAATTTTTAATCCCATACATTAGAGTTGTAAACTCCTGAACTACTTTCATTTTGTTATCATCAAGAATATCCTCCGGATTGCTTAATGATGCAATTGTCTCTTGAATGTTCTGGTGTTTACAAAATATCTTGAAAGGGCGGACTTTTCCTTTGTTAAAAAATGCTGCTGTATAGTCGCAACCAGTAAACGCGTGGAATGCTGGTAGTGCAAGACATAAGGTCGGACCTAATTCCACTGATAATTTTGTGCAGACTGTATAAGACGTGAGATAAGACTGTCAAAAACATATGATTGCAATATTCAGTACGGTATTTAGTTGAGCACCTTATCTATGGACGCATGCGCAGTAGCATGAAAACGACAAGCAGCTGGCATGCTCTATCTTTATTCGACATGCGGTGTTTATCTTAAGTTTCTCTCGCTTTTATTTATCTTTAATCGTTGGCAGTCACTATTTGCGGGCATTTTTGCATAGGCACCTATATCTCATCATGTAGGGAAAGAATTAATCTTCAATTTGGTATGTATAACATGATAATACATTATGAACGTATATATTTAACGAAATTATACCTGTTTACACCCGGCTGACATTAGGTTGCGGCCAAGTGAGGGATGGCACCTTGACCTTTCTCGGTATCTCAGGTATATTTCTTTCGGGTAGTATTTAAACGAGTGACTGTAAATTAAAGTTTTAAGTGTTCAAAATAATTAATTTACGGTATAGTATTACTAAGTAAGCGACTAACTGCGAGCGACGAGATATTAGCAGAACAGCAACTTACAAACATTAATTTGAGTTACTTAAAATTCAAAATGAGAAGCTTCATAATATTTGAGCGACCTAATATTTTTTTGAGTGTCAACGTTACGTCCTAATTTTTTTTCAATATTTGGCAATTGTTTTTTTTTATACTGAGCGGTATTTCATCTTAAATGAAGTGTTTCGAATACAAAAACCACTTTGAAAAATACTATAATGAGCAGAGTATGATAAGCTATATATAAATTCGTCTCTTTTGATATTACATCAGGTCGCCGGAGCCCTGGCCCTGGTCGCGGGGCTCCTCCTTCTGGGTGGTTTAAAATAAAATAACCAATCCTTTTAATTGGAAAAATCGAATCTATCTTAATATTGAAGTTGCCCTCTCTGTATTTCTAGTCGCTCACTTAGTAATGTAGTCGCAAGAACAGAATTTTAATTTCTGAAATGGATTAATCACAACCCACTTTTTGTAATCTCTTTCTAGAATTTATTATTAATCAATATTTGTAGTTACTTTGGTTAATTTTTCGCTTACTCAAATTCATACTGCTCAAGTTATTAAAACAGTATGTCATCATCAGTCGTTAAGTTTTTTTTTATTCGATCGTTTTATAATTCCCCATTTCTTTCTAATGAAATATATTTTTTTACAATTACAAGTGAACGTAATTGTTCAAAAATAAATAATTAATTACATTTTAATTAAAATTAATTGCGGCCAAATTTGGATGGCCACCTTTGCGGACCTGCATTGGTTTAGTTATAAAAATCGATAAAAAAATTATTTTATCAATCAAACATGTGAACGTATAAATCACGCGGTTGGATCTTAGACTATCGGTACGTATTTGAATAAAACTACAATGCAAAGAGTAACAACTGTCACAAGTAAAACTAGTAACTCGTCGCAGTCATAGGTCCAAGTTTGTCATATCATTTTATTGAATCTACGTAAATTGTAATGCACTCGCTGGGTACCTAACTCGTCACCGAGTCGGTAGCGCGGGCGCCTGCGCGGGGTGGCGGCGGCGGCGGCGGCGAGGACACGAGTCGGCGCGTGCGCCTGCGCGGTGCGGTTTGTCGGCTCTCTTTGATTGCGGACATTATTTGAAAGGAGATCATCCAGGCTCCATACATTTTTGGGCCTTTTTAAAAGTGCCGGCCAAAAAAAGAAAGTGGCATATATCGATAGAACTAGCCATTTGAAGCAAGTTAGTATGGCATGAAACCAGTAGGATCGCTTTGAACCGAGTTATACAGGTTTGAAGATTCATAATATTCAAACATTTATCTATACTAATATTATAAAGCTGAAGAGTTTGTTTGATTGTTTGTTTGTTTGTTTGTTTGTTTGAACGCACTAATCTCAGGAACTACTGGTCCGATTTGAAAAATTCTTGCAGTGTTAGATAGTCCATTAATCGAGGAAGGCTATAGGCTATATACCATCACGCTACGGCCATTAGGAGCTGAGTAGCAACGAAAAATGTTGCAAAAACGGGGAAAATTATGACCCATTCTCTCTTATGTGACGCAAGCGAAGTTGCGCGGGTCAGCTAGTTCATTTCTAAAAGTGCTGTGAAACATAAAATAATGATTGATTTTGCTAGAATTAACTATCTAAAGCAATTTTGATTGTAAAGCGACCACTCTGAAGTTGATTTAAGGACGTAAGCATACGTATCAACTCAGAAACGGGTCGTCACCGTATCAACTCGAGCTCATCAGTATTATTTGTATGTAATTCCCTACTGTTTGTTTGTCGTATGGTTAGTGGTCAACCTAGTGTCAAAGTTGTTCAAGCCGCCCGAGAGGCCTTTGACGTGGCTTAACGACTGTTATCTTAGTAGACAACAACCGGGACCGACTTTTAACGTGCCCTCCGAAGCACGGAGACGCCCAGTTCAAATACCACTATGCGGTCACCCATCTATGGAATGACCGCGCCAATGGTTGCTTAACCCACAGATCGTTTACCGACCGGTGAGCGCAACTGGCTATGGGCGCCGCATCGAGGGTGCGGCCCCTTGGGTTCGCTAAGGGGGGATGCGCTGACCTTGCGCTAGTCGCCAGTGACCAGTCCAGTGGCGACGTATTGGGGCGCTGGGGGAATCCAACTCGCACCTAAGGGGTCACACCCTCGGTTGTGTGCAACTAACAAACCATCGTCTAGGTAAGAGGTCATCTAGAGTGTTGCCGTTGGGTTGTTATGTCCGACTCATCGGCATGTGGAACAATATTTTGTGCTTCGGGCAAGATTTGTGATGAGGGACCCTGTTATGAGGACACATGTTGCGGTTTAGAGGGTATGCCCGCCCTCCTATCGGAATTTGCACATAGCCCCGTACTCCACCCTGGGTGCTTGTGTATGCATAATGCGCATACGCACCACTCCCATCGTCGTGAGCCGGGGCGATCACATAACGATTCCGATAAGTGTGTTACAGTAGGGAATTACATACAAATAATACTGATGAGCTCGAGTTGATACGGTGACGACCTGTTTCTGAGTTGATACGTGTGCTTACGACCTTAAATCAACTTCAGAGTGGTCGCTTCACAATCAAAATTGGTTTAGATAGTTAATTCTAGCAAAATCAATCATTATTTATGTTTCACAGCACTTTCAGAAATGAATAAATGTTTGAATATTATGAATCTTCAAACCTGTATAACTCGGTTCAAAGCGATCCTACTGGTTTCGTGCCATACTAACTATTGCTTCAAATGGCTAGCTCTATCGATACATGCCACTTTTTTTTGTTGGCCGGCACTTTGAAAAAAGGCCCAAAATGGATGATCTCCTCTGTATGATTGATACAGTTCGTGCTTTTCGCTCGCGGAAGACGGATGCTCTCAAATTTCGGTTTCGTGTTAGTCGTGTCGTGTGTGAACTGTTGTCAGTTGTTAATTGTTATTGTTTAAGTTTTGTGTTGTTAGTGTATTTATTGTTATTTTTTTGTTATTATTATTACTGTTGTTGTTATTATTGTTATTTTGTGGCAAAATGCAGTTCAGTGCGCGTGAGTACTCAGAAATGCTGATGTGCTACGGTGAAGCACGTGGTACGGTAACGCACAACGTGCTCTGAACCTGTACGTTCAGAGACACCCAAACGCTCGCCATCTCACGGAAAGTCGCATGATTACCCGGGCGTACCAACGCGTGTTGGATAATCAGCCGATTGTCCCGCAGCAGGAAGGTGCCGGAAGAATGTTGCGTCCACGTGCGCTGGAAAATGTTTTGGAAGCCGTGCACCAGAATCCGCGTTTAGCTACACGTACGTAATTGAGGTAAGTGAGTTCATAACAATTTGCTATTATCAGCACCTGATGTTATTTATTTATTTATTTGGGAATTATTTTTCAATTTCGCGTACGTCTTTAGCGCGGTTCCATACGCGTACGCTACATAGCAAGTAGGTACGCGGGCGCCGGCAGGAGCATGAGAGAAGAAGTAAGCACGAATGAAGGTAACGCACGGGCACGGACAGACGGCAGGTAGGTATATTACCTACTTTGAGAGTATCTAGGTCTAAGTGTGCTGCAACGAATGCAACAGCACGACATTCACGCGAGCGGAGCCGCACGGGTCAGCTAGTAATTAATAAAATTGTTCTTTTTTTCCAGATTTTTGACAGTTGGCAGTAGTTTTAAATCCTTGACTTTCAACTACCGCAAGGGTACAGCACAGTCCGGTCAATAGTTCATGAAACTTGTGCTGCAATTTGGAAAGTACTGCAGCCTATTGTCATGCCAAAGCCAACAGCGGAGACTTGGTCGCAAATTGAAGAAGGGTTCAAAAATATTTGGCAATTCCCTAACTGTATTGGAACACTTGATGGCAAGCATGTACAAATACGACCGCCCCATAACAGTGGAAGTCAGTTTTACAACTACAAAAAAAACATTAGGTACCGTATTGTTAGCCATTGTCGACGCGACTTACAGATTTGTTATAGTTGATGTTGGTGCATACGGTCGCAATAGTGATGGCGGTATATTGTCAAATTCTAAGTTAGGACAAAAATTACATAATAACGCGCTGCGTATACCACAGAATAAGTGTAGGTAGGTGTCAAAATAAGTGGACACAAAAAATCACTCCCCCTAATTTAATTTTTATTTATTCAATTTAATAGTTTATTTTTAATTTTATTTGCATAATATTATAATTATATTACATACAATTATTAGTGCATAGTATATGTAGTGATATTGTATCATTATACACCACCTGCCAGCTGAACACAAAACTTAAGGAAAGTTGCAAGTCACTTGTCGCACGTAGTTACACAAAATGTCTCAGCTAAGTGAGATTCAGCTGACCCAGACGAAGCTTGAGGAGACCTTCAACAAACAGATGGCTGATCTGGAGGCCCAGCTTCAAACAGGTGATGCGAAGGACACGGTGGCAAAGGTGGCTGAGGAGTTCCGGACATTCCATGAGCTAATTTTTAGTGTACTCAGCTTGCTCCGGCAACAGGTTGCAGAATGTGCAATTGTGCACGGTGTATGGACTCCATGGAGACAAGACATCGCAGGAAGGACCTCCTCTTCCTCGGGGTTCCGGAGACAGATAACGTGGATGCCCAAAGTATGGCCTCCAGCATTCTCCAGGGCAAGTTGGGCTTGACCACAATCACAGCAGCTTCCATCAGGGTCATTCACAGGATAGGCGCCCCTGGAGGTAAGCACCATCGACCAATTCTCGTGCGTTTTTCGGATGCGGAGGTCCGGTCATCTGTCTGGCGAGCTAAGGCGAAACTGCGGGGGACGTCTATATCGGTGAGAGAATTTCTGACGAGGACCCGCCAAATGATATTTGCTAAGGCTCGGCAGCATTTCAGTCTAAAGGATTGCTGGATCCAAGACGGCACCATCATCGTCAAAACTTCTGATCGAAGCCGTCATAAGATTGTCACCATGGACGAGCTGAACACTCTTACTACCCGGCATCCAAAGGCGGGCACTGCAATCCCTTCCCGACCGAAGCAGGGAGCGGTGAACGCGGCATCATCTGCGGCGGTTTCTAAACCGCGTAAGACCTAAGTATAGCATCTCGATCTTATTGTGACGCCGTTAGGGTATTTTGTAACTGCAATTCATGGTTTGATTATTCGCGACAACATGTCTTCGTTGTTTTATTTACTGATAACCCTCATAACTTAACTTTCAATTGTAATTTGCAAAATCACTGGATCGCAGTGTTGTCAAATGACAAACTGACAAGTGACAGATGACAACAAAGTGACTTTGACAGTTACGTTCGGTAACGTTCGCTGTTGCATTATGTATGTCTTCACTTACCGTTATTATTTTATTTAATTTTCTGTACTATACTTCTTATTCTACATTTTTTTCTTTTATTGTGTGTGTTAGCTGGCGGGTGGTGCAGAGATGTTATTTGCACCGTTTAATACTCTTCTTATATTTTATTTTATTTTTTCTGATATCTATTTATTATAATATACTTAGGTAGGTCATAAGTTCTGTCACACAATAAAAACTTTTCAATTATGGAATGCTGGCCACAAAAATGTTTCTTAATTTTGAATTTAGAATCTTTTGCGAAAATAAGAATGTGTATTTTTCATATTTGGCGTATTTTTAAATATGGAATGGACCCTTAAAGAAGACCGTGTTGCGGTTATCGCGCTACATCGATGTGGTTACGCGCCACCTCAGATTTTTGATATTCTAAAAAAAAAAATTTATCCAAAAGACTCATTTATCGTACCATCAAACGTTATAACGAGGACTCAAGTTTGGAAGATAGAAAAAGAAGTGGTCGCCCTCGCTCTGTTAGGACGCCAGCAGTGATAAAAGCTGTGAAGGCGCGAATCCAAAGAAATCCCATACGCAAGCAGAAACTGTTGGCCCTTCAAATGGCGTTAAGCAGAACCACGGTCAAAAGGGTGTTGAATGAAGACCTAGGGCTACAAGCCTATCGCAGAAAAACAGGACATCGCTTAGATGCGCGTCTAATGGACATGAGACTGAAGAGATCCCGCGTTTTGTTGAAGCGGTACGCGGGAAAAAAACATCGTCAAATTCTCTTTTCGGACGAAAAAATTTTTATCGTGGAGGAGAGCTACAATAAACAAAATGATAAGGTGTACGCCCACAGCAGTGAAGAGGCCAGCAAGCGTATTCCGCATGTCCAGCGATTACATTTTCCACCCTCACTCATGGTTTGGCTAGGAATCTCATATTTGGGCTTAACTGAGGTACATTTTTGTGAGAAAGGCGTATAAACAAACGCGATTGTGTATCAAAATACAGTCCTAGTGAACCTTGTGGAACCAGTTTCTCATACAATGTTCAATAACAGACCCTGGGTATTCCAGCAAGATTCTGCACCAGCTCATAGAGCGAAAAGCACGCAAGACTGGCTAGCGGCGCGCGAAATTGACTTCATCCGGCACGAAGACTGGCCCTCCTCCAGTCCAGACTTAAATCCGTTGGATTACAAAATATGGCAACACTTAGAGGAAAAGGCCTGCTCAACACGCCATCCTAATGTGGAGTCACTCAAGGCATCCTTGATCAAAGCAGCCGCCGATATTGACATGGACCTCGTGCGTGCTGCTGTAGACGACTGGCCGCGCAAGTTGAAGGCTTGTGTACAAAATCGCGGGGCTCATTTTGGATAATAGTAATTAAAATAAGAATCCATGTTTTATTACGTTTCTTTTGATATATAAATGATTATTCTAAAAACAAACATGTCACAATTATTTCACAATAAAAATGTGACAGAACTTACGACCCGACTAGGTATATATATTTTTTTATTTTATCTTTGTTATATTATGTACAGCGACGATGATGTCTCTTTCGCATCAGCCGATGACTTTACCTCGTCACCAAATGAGAGCTTTTGTTCCACAGGTGGTACGCTCGGTGATTTTGTACGGCAAACTTTTGAAAGCTCAAATAAAAATCTTTTTAACGTCTGTCACTTAAATGCACAGAGCGTTCCAAGCCATTTCACTGACCTACAAGACGCTTTTGCTGATGCTGACGTTCATGCCATCCTGATTTCAGGGACTTGGCTCAAACCTCACTTATCTTCTACTTCCTACTCTCTCTCTGGTTACTCTCTAATACGTAACGACCGCATAGATAGGAGAGGTGGTGGCGTCGCTATCTATCTTAGAAGTGACTTACCCTACCACATTCTTACTTCTTCTTCTCCCAATTACTCTGCATCCGCCGAATTCCTTTTTCTCGAGGTTTGTGTCAAAGGAGCCAAAGTCCTTCTCGGCGTTGTATATTGTCCCCCTTCCATTGACTATTTCTCCAGCATCGAGTCGGTGCTGGAATCTACGGGGTCTAGTTACTCACATCAAATCATCATGGGCGATTTCAATACTGATCTCCTTTCTCCTCGCTCACCACGCTCCTATAAACTCCTTGAGATCGTCGAGTCCTCCAGCCTTCACGTTCTACCCCTACATGCCACTCACCACAACACTGAAGGTGAAGATACCTGGCTGGACTTAATCCTTACTTCTGCTCCCTCCCTTGTCTCATCCTCAGGCCAATACCCAGCTCCTGGTTTCTCTCACCACGACCTAATCTTCATGTCCTACGCCCTAAAGCCCCCTAAATCCCGTCCAAAGGTTCTGTACAAGCGTTGTTTCGGGCGTATGAATGTGGACAAATTAGGTACGGACGCTGCTAACCTCAACTGGGAGCAGCTAACAACAGCTTCGAACATTGACGACAAAATTTATATATTCAATAAAGCTGTTGTTGGGCTGTTTGATGTCCACGCGCCGGTTAGGAAAGTTAGGTTTAAACGTCCTCCTGCGCCCTGGATGTCACAAGGCGTTCGAATGGCCATGAGGCGAAGAAATAGGGCCTTTGCCAAGTTTCGTAGAGATCGGTGTGACGAAAACTGGCACCAGTTTAAAGTTGCAAGGAACCGATGCAATCAGATGGTACGTAACGCTAAACGCCGACATTTTCTAAATAACCTTTCCTCCTCTTCCCCGGCCGATATCTGGAGGTTTCTCGGACCCTCGGTATTGGCAAACATCACAGCAATAACGTACAGTGCGCGGTTGGATTGGACGATATTTTGACTGCCTCCGTGGCGCAGTGGTTTAGGTCGCCACGCCGATACCACTGCAACGTGAGGTCGTGGGTTCGATTCCCACACGGGACAATTATTTGTGCGATCCACAAATAATTGTTTCGGGTCTGGTTGTGCTTTGTGTCCGTTGTTTGTATGTTTGTAAAAGTCCCCGCGACACAAGAGCAATTCTTAGTGCGGGAGTTGTCTTTTAAAAAAAAAAAAAAAAAACAAAAAACTTTACGTCCACCACAGTGATGGATCACCAAACCAAGACCGATACTGTCCAATCCATACTGGGATTACCCCGACCAAATATTTAATCTTTCTCCTTTTTGCCAGTAACACCGGAAGATGTTAAGAAGATAATCCATTCTATTAAATCGAATGCAGTAGGCGCCGATGACGTCAGCCGACGCATGATTGTCTCTGTGTTGGATCACCTGCTCCCCGCCATATCTCACATCATAAATTTCTCCCTTACCTCTGGTTCCTTTCCTTCCTTGTGGCGCAAAGCCTACATTATCCCATTGCCTAAAATCCCAAATCCGTCGCTTCCAGCTCACTTCCGACCCATTTCCATTCTACCTTTTCTCTCCAAAGTGCTGAAGGCCTGCGTACACAAGCAGTTAGCACAGTTTGTGTTAAATAACAATTTACTTAGCCCGCTCCAATCCGGGTTCAGACCAGGTCACAGCACTACGACGACACTCCTTAAGGTGATTGGCGATGTTAGGGCGGGGATGGAGGATACTAAAGTCACTGTTATGGCTTTGGTAGACTTCTCGAACGCCTTCAGTACCGTCAGTCATGATATCCTTCTCTCTATCCTTTCCCATCTTAACATATCTTCCGGTGCGCTGAATTGGTTTTCCTCATATCTTCAAGGGCGCCAGCAAACGGTTCACTTCGGTGAATCTTCATCGAGCTGGCGTGGACTGGATTCTGGCATCCCACAAAGCGGCATTCTTTCTCCTTTATTATTTTCAATATTCATCAATCTAGTAACCCAAAATCTTCGAGGATCGTATCATCTGTATGCTGATGACTTGCAACTTTATTTGCAAGAGTCCGTGGACTCTATATCGACAGCGGTAGACGTCGTGAATAGCGATCTCGAACACATTAGGTGCTGGTCTGAGAAGTTTAGCTTGGCCGTTAACCCTGCCAAATGTCAGGCTATAGTGGTAGGCAGTCACCGCAATATTAGCAGATTAGGTAATGTTCAGGTACCACCTATAGTCTTTAACGGCTGGACTATTGAAATGACGTCTTCAGTAAGAGATTTAGGTCTTTATGTTGATTCAACGTTGAGCTGGAAAGTCCAAACAGCCAATGTTTGTCGTAGAGTGACTAGCACACTGCGGGCTTTATATCGCCTCAAGAACTTTCTGCCATCCAGGACCAAAGCCATGCTTGTGCAGACCTTAATATTCCCTCTGATCGACTATGGTGATGTGTGTTACTTTGACCTGAATGCAGATCTCCTCAACAAACTTGACCGTCTTCTTAACAACTGCATTCGATTTATCTTCAATCTTCGCAAGTATGATCATGTATCTACTTATCGCTCTCAACTTAGGTGGCTACCAATTCGTGAGCGCCGTAATTTACGTGCACTCACGACTCTATTCTCTTTTCTCACTTCCCCTACTCCCCCAGCCTACGTAACTCCCTACTTTCAATACTTGTGTGATAACCACAATCGGAATCTCCGCTCTTCAAGCAATCTTATTCTTCTCTGTCCCTCCCACACTTCTGGATTTGTCAATTCTTCGTTCCCTGTCCAATCAGTCCTGTTATGGAATGCGCTCCCTCTTGAAATCAGAATGTCCACTAACCGTCTTACGTTCAAGAGCAAAGTAAAAGATCTATTGCTGAACAAAGTTGCAGAATCGTCACAATTAGCTTAGTTTATATGTATTCATATATTTATCTAGTATTGTATATTTATATTTATTGTATGTTATTTTAATTTATGTAATTAATATGTATGTATATGTATTATTTTTTATATGTAAGTATATATTTAATATAATTATTAATTTACACTCATATTGTCTACACCAATTATTATTTATTCACACACTTTTTCTCATCTCACTCTCCTCCCTCTTTTAAACACCTTCACAACAATCTCTGCATCACCCTAAGGTAGACTGGCAGAAAAAACTCCTGGCATTAAGTCCGCCTTTATACAGCCTTGTATACAAAGTTAATAATAAATAAATAAATAAAGAAATGCCACGCGTATTCGTAGCCGATGAAGCATTTCCGTTAACCAATAATATAATGAGACCTTCTCCTGGAAATGCCATTAGAGGTGACGAGCAGAAAGAAAATTTCAATTATAGATTGAGCCGAGCCCGACGCATGGTGGAGAGCGCATTTAGAATACAGAAGTATGAAGTTTTTCAAAGACCATTAAAAGTGTAACCTCATCACCTAGACAAGATCATACTTGTTTGTACTTGTTTACACAAGTTCCTTCTTAATGAAAACGATATTCATACTCAATTTCACAACTCAAATCAAACTGAAAATATATTTCAAGATTTTGAACCACTGAATCAAGAAGAAGACCGAAATAATGTAATCGAATGTATAGAGGATACGAGATGAGTTCAAACAATATTTTAGTTCAGAAGCTGGGTCACCTCTTTGGCAAGACAATAAATGAATCGACGTTGTTCATTATTCATAATACTTAAAATAAAATACATACAATGGATACAATATTTTAATTATTATACAAGTTGGCAAACTTCTCTCGTTTGTAACGCCCAAATGCTCGTAGAAAAAGAGATGAGGTTGAAATCTGTAAATTATCTACAAAATAGATGCAGACCATAAAAAAATCATATTTCATAAGTACTTTATAGAGAGTTACATTTACCTAGTCAGGTCGTAAGTTCTGTCACACAATAAATACTTTTCAATTATGGAATGCTGGCCACAAAAATGTTTCTTAATTTTGAATTTAGAATCTTTTGCGAAAATAAGAATGTGTATTTTAAATGGAATGGACCCTTAAAGAAGACCGTGTCGCGGTTATCGCGCTACATCGATGTGGTTACGCGCCAACTCAGATTTTTGATATACTAAAAAATTTGAATTGAACCAAAATATTCATTTATCGTACCATCAAACGTTATAATGAGGACTCAAGTTTGGAAGATCGAAAAAGAAGCGGTCGCCCTCGCTCTGTTAGGACGCCAGCAGTGATAAAAGCTGTGAAGGCGCGAATCCAAAGAAATCCCATACGCAAGCAGAAACTGTAGGCCCTTCAAATGGCGTTAAGCAGAACCACGGTCAAAAGGGTGTTGAATGAAGACCTAGGGCTACAAGCCTATCGCAGAAAAACAGGACATCGCTTAGATGCGCGTCTAATGGACATGAGACTGAAGAGATCCCGCGTTTTGTTGAAGCGGTACGCGGGAAAAAAACATCGTCAAATTCTCTTTTCGGACGAAAAAATTTTTATCGTGGAGGAGAGCTACAATAAACAAAATGATAAGGTGTACGCCCACAGCAGTGAAGAGGCCAGCAAGCGTATTCCGCATGTCCAGCGATTACATTTTCCACCCTCACTCATGGTTTGGCTAGGAATCTCATATTTGGGCCTAACTGAGGTACATTTTTGTGAGAAAGGCGTATAAACAAACGCGATTGTGTATCAAAATACAGTCCTAGTGAACCTTGTGGAACCAGTTTCGAAAACTGTGCATGGCGCAACGAGTTCAATACATTGCTAGGCAACAGTACCCCGCCCGCTGTCGCCCCGACTCGCCCCGCCAAACCAGTGCGCTCGCGACGCGTGGCGAGTAGTGACGTGTCCGCGCATGTCAACGGTACCTCTGATATAAAAACCGCGCCATCAACAAACTCATGTAAGTAGCATTGTACTTATTCATTTTTGATGATTATATTCGATCAGAATAGCAAATTTATTTGAAATTGCATAAACTGAGAGCTTTTTACCTAATTAAGCATACTTTTTAATAACCGCTTTCGTTCTGTTGATATGCCTAGTTGCCATCAATGGACCACAATGGTGACGCCATTATTGGACCGGTCCAATCAAAGAAACTTAGCGAATTACTTATTTTCACTTATTACATTTCTAAAAATGTTTTTGTCACTCTAAATTTCGTATTGCAATAGTTAAAAATATTATAATTTTATATATCGATGCCTCCAAGCAATAAGTCGGTAATCGAAAAATCTAAATTTTACAGGAGAAAAGATTTACTGATTTTATTAAATATCTTTTGGACGAGTAGGACTATTGCTGTCATTGATGTGTTAACAGAAAGCTAATTTTTGGCGGAATATAACAATGGCATTAAAATTAAATGCTTTTTATTAAATACCTTGTAATTTATAAAAATAAACAATACCTACCTTAAAAAAATCATATAAATGATAACAGTTAAAGATTTTACGGGGCTATTGCAGTAATTTTACCACAAGAATAACTCGTAACTTCATATTATGGACTTCTACGGCGTTATTTTTTATAAATTGGAAATATCATATTCATAATTTTTTATAAAAAATTATAGATATGATATTTCCAAATAAATATATTTCCAAATAATATGATATTTCGAATAAATATTTATAATTTTTTATATAAAATATTTATAATTTTTTATATAAAATATTTATATTTTTTTATATAAAATATTTATATTTTTTTATATAAAATATTTATATTTTTTTATAAAAAATTATAAATATGGTATTGATAAATAACATAATTATTATGAGGAAAATTATAATAACATTGTTATTGTTACCATACGATACCGACGTTTTTTTAATAATAAAAATGTAATAGTAAAAGGTAGAAAATATAAAAAAAAACAATGATTTCTATTAAAATATAAGTAATATTTCATAAAATCACAATTATAATTGGCACATAAAATAAACTAATTTTTTTTTCTTAAAATAATACAATAAATCAAATTGTATAATCAACTTTGAGGTACATAGATGAAGTTGACGATGACGGAGGCCCACCAACTTCATTACTGCCTGTCCATTATGTGTCGACTCCATTATTTCCAACTTCTTGTAGGGTGTTCCTGCCTTGCACTATTTATGTACAAGTAATTGTCTTCCCGACGCAACTTAACCTCAAAGTTACACGCGCGTGGTATTTTCTTCTCACGCACTACAGTATATATTTTTACTCGAATCACGCTTGCATTTATTACTCGGGTCCGTTAGCGGCCTGGGCCCATAACCAGATGGAGTAAAAAATGAAATGCAAGCTTATTGTAGGTAACAGTTTATATTTAAGTTAATGAGCACTAGATCAGTCAACACACACTATCCGCCATGACACATTAGGTTAGAGCGAGACAGCTACATACTAAACGAGAGAGATACAAAAACAAGCCTTATTACATTGTATAACAACACCCCCTGTCAATGTAATAAGTGATACATGCTAAATATACAATATTATGTATCTTTATAATATCTTTATCTCGCATATATATTAAATAGATACCTACTCAATATAACTACTATAATTAACATAAATCTAATTTTAAGTAACAAAAGTAATATAATTATTTATCAAGCCCTCCTTATCTTTACCCCATTATTAAATTTTAGCAACAGATCATTTTTTAATGGTGTTGTAAGCATATCTGCTATTTGATCACTGGAATTTACATGTTTTATTTGCACTTTACCTTTTTCAATTTGTTCTCTAATAAAGTGGTATTTAATATCTATATGCTTTAATCTCTTGACAGTATTAGTGTTAGCTATCATTATAGCCGACTGATTGTCGCAATATAATGTTATTGGGCAAACATTAATTATATTGAAATCACACAATAAATTATTCAGCCAACTTGCTTCAGTCGCTGCCATAGTTAGCGCAACATATTCTGCCTCGGTTGATGAGATACTGACTGTGGTTTGTTTTTTAGAACTCCATGATACAAGGCAGTTAGAGTAGATGAAACAATACCCACTAGTAGATTTACGATCCTTTACATCGCCACCCCAGTCAGAATCACAATAACCAGTTCGAGTGTTATTTTTACAATTATATACCAATTTGCAATCCAAAGTATGCTTAACATAACGCAGAACTCGTTTTAGAGCCGTCAATAACATATTACTAGCCCTATCTTGATATCTACTCAAAATTGATATTGCAACACAGATGTCGGGTCTGGTACCCAAAGCAGCATACATTAGACATCCATGATGACCAAGTCGATCTATTTGTTTTAAAGGTATTTTTTTTAAATTGGCATGATAATAACATACGTAATAACTTAAGACAGAAGGTCCTTTAAGTAGAGACTAAATAGAATTATCGACTTAGTATTATACAGGGTGTAAATGACAGCTAACCGAAAACTTTACTGGTAAGTTTGTGACACTGTATGCGCGAAATTTACTCCAACGATATTTCTCGGAAATGATTGGTTCCCGAGTTAGTCATTTTTGAGCGTTCAATGTATAGTGAACAACGCGATGTATCTCCGCGCATGCCTACGAGATTTCTGGCGGCGGCGGCGCGCTGAGCGACGACATGTCGCGACGCGTCGTAGGTACGTACGCGTACCACCACGTCTATGCGCTCACTAGTATGCAACGCTATCATTAGATAATAAATCTTATGTATCGTTTATGGTATCGTAAGTAGGCCCGTATGTTACAATAGCTCATAGTAAAATTGTAAGTAGGTAGGTACCTACTTGGCTTACGTGAAATCAAACAATAATAGCAAAACGTAACCAATAATAAGGAAGTGCTAAAACAAATTGTTATCAATGTCTATCAACACGCAAATACCTGGTGTATGGCGAGAGTTTGAGTACCTTTGGATCCGGACGTACAGGTGCAGAGCACGCCGTGCACTTCCACGTGCTTCACCATACATAACACATCAACATTTCTTCCTATTTACGAACACAACTGCACTTTGAAAACAATAACAACAAAAATAATAACAATAAAAACACTAACAACTCAAAACCGGAACAATAACAAGTAATAATAAACAGCAGTTCACACACGACACGACGAATAGGACATAACGAACGACACCGGTGAAGAGCTTCCGTCTTCCGCGAGCGAATTGCTCGAACTATCGATCAAAGAGAGCCGCCGGCGCGGGCGCCTCTCCGCTCACTCGCGCCGCCCCTCGCCCGCGCTACCCGCTCCCTCCGCGCCGTCCGCACGCGCGCCGCCGATTTGGTGACGAGCGACGAGTTAGGATCCCAGCGAGATATTAGATTCAATAAAATATTGATGTGGCATTACTATTTTTACTTGTCACAGTTGTTACTGGTTGCATTGTAGTTTTATTCAAATACCAAATAACATTACAAACATTATTGATGTAAGTTTAAAAAACTTTGATATTTATAACATAAAATCAGCTTAAAGTAAATAAAATAAACACGAAACGTTTATTTATTAAACCATAAAAAATGTAGGTACATAACAATGATAACAATCAATATCCATTAATATTCTTATCAGAGAAACTAACTTATCATAATTCATAATCCCCGGAGAATTACTTAGCATCCATTTTGCCGCATCCCATCTATGTAACATCCACGCGCGGTCGCGGCGTCACGCGTCACTACGGCCATCTACTTTTCGAGTCGCACCGCGCTTGTATGAAGTATGAATGAGCGTGTAAATATCGAAAAGAATTTTGCAAGAACAAATGGAACAAAGCGACAATACATGTTAAATTGTTTATTAGAGATTTTTATAGCGCTAAAGAATATCAATAGGATTTTTTGTTGTTCTGTATGTATTTGTACGTGTAATAATAAGATATCACACATTTTAAATCTTATGAATTTACCTTTTATCGGAGAGCGGGATAATTATGTAATTTTCATTTTTAACATAGAACAAATACTAAGTAACGCTGTATACTAGTGAGTGTGAGGTTGACAGCTGTGTGCGTAATCGTGTCTGTGTGGCGCGCGTAGGTAAGCGGCGTGACGTCGACCGTCGCGGCCGGCCGCCGCCGTCGCGTCGGCGCGGTGTCGTTGGCCGAACAGCTGATAGCGAATTTATACGTTGTTTTAATCCATTGCTGTTTTTTGTGAAAAACAGTAATATGAGGGTTTTTTTTTCATATTCATGTTGCATTGTGTAGTATTAACGAAAAAATACCAGAAAAAATAAAAAAAAACGCATAAAAAATCGGAAAAATCAAGAAAAAACCGATGAAAATTTTCAACGCCATAAGCACCAGAATCGTGTCTAAAGTCATTTTTTTTCGTTTTCGGTAGGCTGTCGTTTACACCCTGTATAGATCTCACAACTTTTTACGGCGAGACTTGAGGTTTTTACAGAATGTTTTTGGTGGCATCTCACTTCTTTTTGTAGAGCGAACATAAGACCAATTTGTATGGAAAGACGTTTTTTTTTTCATAATTCAACATATTTTCCTATGGGAATGTTGTTCAGTTTCATGGGCTAAACACCCTTACCCACCCTATACCTCCTCCCGTTATGCCTCATATAGTAGGTACCTATTTACACCTATTTATTTTATTTTCTACAGTAATAATAATTCATTAACTGCAAATGTAACCTTGTAATCTTATACATTTATATGGGATTACAAAGTTATTGTTGCAGTTGGTGTATTTAGAAAACTGGACCGAAATTAGAAAATATTAAATTTTTCCCATGATTAAGACACTAAACCCTATTTGTACTCTAAATTTTAAGCTTCTAAGTCTGTTAGAAGTACCTTAGACTTTTGATGATCGGTGAGTCAGTGAGTCAGTGAGTCAGTGAGTCAGTGAGTCAGTGAGTCAGTGAGTCAGTGCGTCAGTGAGTCAGTGAGTCAGTGAGTCAGTGAGTCAGTGAGTCAGTGAGTCAGAGAGTCAGTGAATCAGTGAGTGACAAAATTCAAAATTTTAGCAAGTTGTCATTCTTAAACTACTGGTTCAAATTTACTGAAATTTTAAATATACCGTGTTTATACAATGACTGATTAGTTGCTGAAAATCCAGGCTTCTTGTTTTATCCACAACGAAATTATAGGGGTGTCAAAAATAGCCCGAATTGCTTCGAGAAAAGGATGTTACGGCCGTGCCGCTTTTTTTTTGCTCGACTTGCGGGGGCACTTCCGTACCCCTTGATTAAGCCTAAATCCTTCATTTTGAACTCATTGTTTAAAGTAACTTTAAAATTGTTTAATTGTGTTTCATCAGAGCCAAATATCAACATATCATCAACATATATAAGTACATACATTTGGTAATTTGTGTTACATTTAGAGTATAAACACGAGTCACATTTAGACCTACTGAAACCCTCCCTTAACATAACAAAGTTAAATTTATCGTTCCAGTACTTCGGTGATGTTTTAAGTCCATACAGAGCTTTATTTAGTTTTACAATATTCTGGTTATTTGAATAAGCCCCATCCGGTAAGCTTATATACACATTTTCTCTTATCTCCCAATACAAGAATGCTCCTGTCACATCCATCTGATACACTGGTAAATTAAGCTTGGTAGCTATGGCTAAGAACAATCTGAAGGTTACTAGTTTAGCCACAGGGGCATAAATTTCATTAAAACTTAAATTATCATTTTGTTCAAAGCCTCTAGCAACCAACCTTGCTTTGTATTGGATAACACCATTTGTTTGTTAGATTTTATACACCCATTTACTAATAATTACCTTATCATTAACTGGTGGGTCACAGACACTCCATGTGTTATTGTCCTTTAAAGTCTTCAATTCATTTTCCATGGCCTCTTTCCATTTAGAAGCATTTTGACTTCTGATAGCTTCATCATATGTTTTTGGCTCGTCGTTTGTTGTCAAAGCGGCATTACAATTAAAAAACACTGTTTGTTTTCTTACACGTCTTGTCTCAGGTCTATGTATATTTTCTGTTACACATTCTTCGTAGTCTTCATCTTCACTTGGTACATAGAGACTCCTCTCCTCCTCGCTTTGCACAGTGCTACTCGAGTTATGTTCATAACTGATCTGCCCAATCTGATCTTGAGAAGTGGAACTCAAGTCTGCCTGGTTATTTTCCTCTTCTTCAATTATGATTGGAGCCTCAAAACAATTTTTGTTTTCATTCTGTATTTCATGGCTTTTCATGCCCGCAATGTCCTTCACAAAAACAATATCTCTTTTCGTCTCAACTTTATTTCTTTCTGGAAAATACACTCTGTATCCTTTCGTTGTTTCGCCATAACCTACCATAATACCCTTTTCTCCTTTGGCATCCCATTTGCGATGTTTTTCTTTAGGTATTTGAACATATACCGCGGTGCCAAATATCTTCAGGTTCTTTATGTCGTAAGCACTCTTATTCGTCCAAAGTTCATATGGCGTCTTTCCATTCACAGAGCTCTTTCCTGTTCGGTTCAATACGAAAGTGGCAGTATTGACTGCTTCTGCCCACAGAATTGTAGGCAAATCTCTTGCATACAGCATGGTTCGAGCGGATTCCACTATGGTTCTGATGTCCCTCTTAGCGCGCCCGTTTTGTTCAGGTGTGAAGCTTACAGATGTCTGATGTTGTATACCTTTTGACTCGAACAGTTCTCTTATTTCTTGGTTTATAAATTCAGTACCATTATCGCTTCGAAATACCTTTATGCCTACATAATGAAGTTCTTGACACATTTCTTAATTTCATCTTTCGTTTTCACAAAATATACTTTTCGATATTTAGAGTAATCATCTTTAAGCACAACAAAATACTTAGATCCTCCTACTGAATCAACTTGCATTGAACCGTATGTATCAGCGTGTATAATATCGCATACATTTGAGCTAACATTGTCACTTACATTGTAAGGCAATCGATGAATTTTGCCTTTTAAACAGCTTTCGCACGTTAGTGCTGATAATCTAGTTTTATTTAATTCGATGCCATTTTTCTTTAACACGCCTTCTACATGTACCATGTTTTGATGTATTAACTTTTCATGCCATTCATGCCAGTCTGATTGATTCGTTTCCGCAAAATTCGCTTCCGTATTGAAATATCGAAACTCTAAATAATACATGCTCCTATAGCGCTCAGCTATTGCCATCACTACATATATTATCTTTGTAAAATTTACATGTATTGTCGTCTGTCACAATAACATAACCTCTATTCGTGGCGCAGTTCATAGCGAACAAGTTTGTTTTTAAATCAGGGACATGTAGTACGTTCTCTATGGTCGTCACGATCCATTCACTCCCGTTCCAAGCTTCAAGCGCCATCTGACCGCAACCTTTGACACTAATTTGCGTTCCGTTTCCCACTATGACCGATTTATTTTGAACTTCGGTGTATGATGTAAATAGTTCGGAATCACAGCTCATGTGCTCACTAGCGCCAGAGTCCACCAGCCATTTTGTTTTATGAAAATGTTCTCCAGACACACAGTTTACCACGAATGCATTGTTTTCTTTAATTTCTTTACTCTTCTTAAAGCGGCACTGACTTTTAAAATGTCCCGGTTTATTGCAATAAAAACACTTTAAATCTGGGCGATTATCCTTTTAGTTACTGAACGCCGCTCTGTTGTTATTAAAGTTATTATACCTGCACTCACTTTTATAATGCCCCAGTTTATTGCACTTAAAACATTTTACAGTTTTCTTATCCACCCTTTTAGCTATAAAAGCCGCCGACGAGGAATGCGAACTCGAACCCTTTTCTTTAATTCTTTCTTCTTCCATCAACAATCTTGCCACGAGATTTTCATAGGTCTGTTTTTCATCAGGGGCAGACTCCCATGCAGATATAAAATGTTTATATTCTTCTGGCAACGACATATGAATTTTGGATATTACAAATTTATCTGATATTTTTTCTCCCAGCTGTTTCAATTGATTCTGCATTTCTTGGATTTTAGAGAGAAATACAGACATGTCGGAACCTTCTTCGAATTTAAATTGGAAGAAGCGTTGCTGCACAATGTGGATGCTAGTTTCCAACTTTTTGTTCATAAACACTTTGTAATTTTGCCCACATTTCCGCCGACGTTTCACATGTAATAATATGAAGCATTACTTCTTTCGTCATTCTAGTCACTAAAAGTGTCTGCGCTTTCGCATCTTGCGATTCCCAACGAGACCTTTGTGTATCATCTTCCGGCTTCACTGTACTTCCATCTACAATTTTGTAAAGACCTTGACCTCGTAACAATACGCAAGTTTGGAACTTCCATACGTTCCAGTTACGGAGGCCCTCCAACTTCATTACTGCCTGTCCATTATGTGTCGACTCCATTTCCACCTTCTTGTAGGGTGTTCCTGCCTTGCACTATTTATGTACAAGTAATTGTCTTCCCGACGCAACTTAACCTCAAAGTTACACGCGCGTGGTATTTTCTTCTCACGCACTACAGTATATATTTTTACTCGAATCACGCTTGCATTTATTACTCGGGTCCGTTAGCGGCCTGGGCCCATAACCAGATGGAGTAAAAAATGAAATGCAAGCTTATTGTAGGTAACAGTTTATATTTAAGTTAATGAGCACTAGATCAGTCAACACACCAACCGCCATGACACATTAGGTTAGAGCGAGACAGCTACATACTAAACGAGAGAGATACAAAAACAAACCTTATTACATTGTATAACAACATACATGAACTCTCCCCTTTAAATCTTTTTCAGGAGTATTTTCATTCCCAGCTTCTGAATGAGACAGGGATTGATAGAATGAGTGGTAACTCTGAGGAATAGCTCCACTTTTACATAGACTCATAAGGTCTGTATGCAAAGCTTTACTTATTGGTATAGGTTGGTGATAAGCGCGTTGCAATTGCACATTATCGCAACATACACTTGCATCTTGAAAACACGTACGTTTTCTTCCTCGTCGTCTAGCTGAGGTAGACGTATAGTTAACCCTTAATTTGACAGAGTCCGGTGTGACGGACACTTATACAGGGTGTAACAGACAGACTACCGAAAACGAAAAAAAATGACTTTAGACACGATTCTGATGCTTATGGCGTTGAAAATTTTCATAGGTTTTTTCTTGATTTTTCCGATTTTTTATGCGTTTTTTTTATTATTTTTTTTTGGTATTATTTCGTTAATAGTACACAATGCAACATGAATATGAAAAAAAAAAATCCGTCATATTACTGTTTTTCACAAAAAACAGCAATGGATTAAAACAACGTATAAATTCGCTATCAGCTGTTGGCGCGCGGCCAACGATACCGCGCCGGCGGCGGCCGGCCGCGACGGTCGACGTCACGCCGCGTACCTACGCGCGCCACACAGACACGATTACGCACACAGCCGTCAGCCTCACACTCACTAGTATGCAGCGTTACTTAGTATTTGTTCTATGTTAAAAATGAAAATTACATAATTATCCCGCTCTCCGATAAAAGGTAAATTCATAAGATTTTAAATGTGTGATATCTTATTATTACACGTACAAATACATACAGAACGACAAAAAATTCTATTGATATTCTTTAATGCTATAAAAATCTCAAATAAACAATTTAACATGTATTGTCGCTTTGTTCCATTTGTTCTTGCAAAATTCTATTCGATATTTACACGCTCATTCATACTTCATACAAGCGCGGTGCGACTCGAAAAGTAGATGGCCGTACTGACGCGTGACGCCGCGACCGCGCGTGGATGTTACATAGATGGGATGCGACAAAATGGATGCTAAGTAATTCTCCGGGGATTATGAATTATGATAAGTTAGTTTCTCTGATAAGAATATTAATGGATATTGATTGTTATCATTGTTATGTACCTACATTTTTTATGGTTTAATTAAATACACGTTTCGTGTTTATTTTATTTACTTTAAGCTGATTTTATGTTATAAATATCAAAGTATTTTAAACTTACATCAATAATGTTTGTAATGTTATTTGGTATTTGAATAAAACTACAATGCAACCAGTAACAACTGTGACAAGTAAAAATAGTAATGCCACATCAATATTTTATTGAATCTAATCTCTCGCTGGGATCCTAACTCGTCGCTCGTCACCAAATCGGCGGCGCGCGCGCGGACGGCGCGGAGGGAGCGGGTGGCGCGGGCGAGGGGCGGCGCGAGTGAGCGGAGAGGCGCCCGCGCCGGCGGTCTCTTTGATTGATAGTTCGAGCAATTCGCTCGCGGAAGACGGAAGCTCTTCACCGGTGTCGTTCGTTATGTCCTATTCGTCGTGTCGTGTGTGAACCGTTGTTTATTATTACTTGTTATTGTTTCGGTTTTGAGTTGTTAGTGTTTTTATTGTTATTATTTTTGTTGTTATTGTTTTCGAAGTGCAGTTGTGTTCGTAAATAGGAAGAAATGTTGATGTGTGAAATGTTATGTATGGTGAAGCACGTGGAAGTGCACGGCGTGCTCTGCACCTGTACGTCCGGATCCAAAGGTACTCAAACTCTCGCCATACACCAGGTATTTGCGTGTTGATAGACATTGATAACAATTTGTTTTAGCACTTTCTTATTATTGGTTACATTTTGCTATTATTGTTTGATTTCACGTAAGCCAAGTAGGTACCTACCTACTTACAATTTTACTATGAGCTATTGTAACATACGGGCCTACTTACGATACCATAAACGATACATAAGATTGTTATCTAATGATAGCGTTGCATACTAGTGAGCGCATAGACGTGGTGGTACGCGTACGTACCTACGACGCGTCGCGACGTGTCGTCGCTCAGCGCACCGCCGCCGCCAGAAATCTCGTAGGCATGCGCGGAGATACATCGCGTTGTTCACTATACATTGAACGCTCAAAAATGACTAACTCGGGAACCAATCATTTCCGAGAAATAGCGTTGGAGTAAATTTCGCGCATACAGTGTCACAAACTTACCAGTAAAGTTTTCGGTTAGCTGTCATTTACACCCTGTATAAAATAAATCCTGCCGAGATTTTATTTCATCTTCATGGATTTTTAATCGATCAAATGTTTATTTATACCATAAACAAATACTAAAAAAATATTTTATTATTGTGGCTAAATTGCATATGTCCGTTGTGACGCAAAATATCCGCGAAAACGCGGCCATGTGTTTTGCTCAAGGCATTTGTAATTGTTTTTCTTATTTTTTGTTGAAAAATTAATTGAATTCTAGATTTATTTATTAGACAATAAACATGTCAATCGTTTTATACAAAAACGTACGCACTACATTATATTTTTATGACGTTTATTTGTAACTAAAATGTTATGTCCGGCACAGAGGACAACACCAAATTATGGGTGCTTTCGCTTGTTTGGTTTATGGTGCTGAGTATGTTTTTTTTCTTTGCCAACAGCCTAAACGCGCAATTAAAATTATTGCTTTAGTGTACAATAAACATGCGCCTCCTGATACTAGTGAAATATCTGATTCGGAATCTGAATTGCATGGTGCAAGTACTAAATTTTCCACCCCCGTCTTCGTCCTATGCTAACCTAACAATAGACAAATCTGACGACGAAGGATTAAATGCAGAATATACTGACATTATACCAGATTCTAACGCAGTTCCCTTTGATCATGGAAGAAGGACGCTGCAGGATCTGCCAAAAGAAATCTGTCGGGTATTGCATAAAATGCAGCACAGGACTATGTTTGCGCGACAAGGAAAGCCCTCAGAAATTGTTCTAAATCAATGACTTTCTAATATTTTCATTTCTGTATTTTTCTTTACCAAAAAACATAAAAATAATGATAATTTTTATTTTCCGTAATTTGGCAGTGTCCGCCCCAGCGAACACAAAATCTGACCGTTAATTTCACAGTTATTGGCAAGGTCCGCTGTGACGGACATCGCTTTTTTCAGCAGTGGGCTGTAGTAGATTTTTTTTTTATTTTTTCAGGACCTTTTGACAAACTCCTAACCCACAAAATTGTCAATGTCATATATTTAAAAAAAAATTATCGGTGCCAAATTAAGGGTTAATGTTAAGCTTTGAATAGTTATCTTCAAAGTTATATGTAAAAATAACTTATTTTCTTGGGAATCGACCACGCTTACTTCCATAACGTCCGCCCAGCGGATTACATTTCCATCGTTATTGCACCGCCAATGCTTGTCTTCTACTCCCTCGTTTTGGCTGTGTCTGGTTTCAAAAAGCGATGCGTTATAGAAATGCCAAAAAGTATGGCAGCATACATATAATATACATAGTAAAAATGTACCGTTTTGTTTTCTGTCCGTAACATCTGTCAGAATATTATAATGTAAAATTTGTTATAACTTTATTGTGTTCGGTTTTTAAAAATAATAATAAAGCACTCCCGATCTCTGAACTGCCTCTCTTAGCTATTTGGTAATGCCACACATAACAATATCCAATTTTACGTACGGCATCAAAAATAGTAAAATAATTGTAACATGGGTATTCCTTTTGTAATGAAATATGCCTACTTCTGACTGAGGCACATTTAACACTTTCTGCAGGTCAAACACTGTTACTGTGACGTTATCTTTGTCAGTAGCTGTCTCTATTACTGTTTTTTTTTATAGCTCTTATTTTTTCTTTTTTGTATAAATGGAGGCTTTGTTTTTCTTCCAGGCTGGCTTTAAAAGTGTCATCTGCTTGTTCATAAATGGAGCATGTGAAGCACTGGTCTTTTTTGGGTTTGAAAAATGAGTAGTTATATTGAGTTAAAAACTGTTTCATATTGTCGTTTTGTTGCCATTACCACATCAGTGTAGTTTTGTTGCGTAAACCATTCAGAATAAAAGTGATACATTTTGGAAATATTCAAGTTTTCGGAAAGATATTCCTGATTTGAAGTCACCCTCAAATATTGCGGCTCAACTTTAGGAAATTATTCAATATGACATGTGTTTTAACACTAGCTTCTGTCGCACTGTCCATTTTGTTAGGTCTATTGTCATGTATTCCCCGTTTATCTTAAGTCCTTCATCTGCTTTCATAGCTTTTTCAATTGCCGTATAAATGACATATTCTCCAATTTGAAGTCTTTAAAAAGTGTGTTTTACATGCAGGGATTGTTTCATTATGTGAATTAGGTAAAAAATAAATTATTGTAAGATGGCGTGCCGTTGTTTAGCATAATTTTTTTAATAGTTTGTGCTTGGGCATATCTACTAATATACAAGCATCGATGTTCGCGATTAGTTAGACTATAAAATTAATCAAATATAGCTTGTCGTTCCTATGAACTAAGTTTTTGGCTACAACCCTTTTTACACGCGCATGGAGAACCTATAGATTTTTCTGGATAGTTTTTTGGGAATTGCACCCTTCGTAAGCTTTGCTGGAATTTTAAAGGATTTTATTTTTCTTACGACGCCACTTACTTCTGACATGCTTGCGTTTTCTAGCTAGTTTATTCTCCTTTTCCAATAAAGAGGGTTGTCCTTCCAGATTCATTATTAGTAACTAACTGCCTCTGTGGCGCGGTCGGTAGTATATGCGACTGCGGTGCGAGAGGTCTCGGGTTCGAATCCTGGGTCGGGCCAAAAAGTCTTTTCTGAGATTTTCTGTTAAGAATTTCTTAGAGATTGCCCGGAGTTAGGAAGTTGAGGTCGAAGATCTCCGTGCCTCGGAGAGCACGTAAAAGCCGTCGGTCCTGCGCCTGACCTCTCACTGGTCGTGTCGGTTATCCGTCCCACCAAACTATGTGAGTGATGGAATAGAGAGTGTACCTGTGTATTGTGCACACACTTGGACACTATAAACAAAGTCCTGCACAGATGGCCAGTTTCAATGAAACTGACCGCCGTAGCCGTATATCGGCTAGGACATTATTATTAGTAACTAGTTATGCATCCTGCTAGGCCTCTTCAAACAATATCAATAGGTTAGAGAACAATAATCAATGGGTTAGAGTTACGGTGTCAAATGCTAGTTGGTCAATTACTGTAGCTTTAATGAGCGCCAAAACTATAACCACTTGATTTACGATTACTTGTTCATTGTCAAGACCATTCATAAATACCATGATTGTATGTATCACGCCGTACCGGATACCACGTGACTAAAACCATATGTATAAAAACTTTGTCATTTGTACCATAATCTAGTTCTGTTCCTGTAATTGTCTCGGCTGATGCTCTGCAAGCACACCTTTGTTTTAATTAAATAAATATATTTTTTAAATAAAGCTCTGTGCATTAATTTGACTGGCGCAGTCGGGTCGGATCTTAAGTTCGCGTAAAGTTCGTCGTTCCGTACACAAAAATCGGTACTTCGCGGCAACTAATAGCCTGACTAAGATTCGAAGAACTTACAAATTTCGTCAAATACCATATCGGGCAGCAGCAGTATCTCGTTAACACCGTTCAAGACAGCAGTGGCGAAGGGTCATTTTTTATAAAAGGTAAGCCGGAGCTATTAGTCATTGTCTAGGTATAGTACTTACATATTATGTACATCGTAAGAATGCCGACGTAAAATTAGCGTATTACTGCATAATAACAATATGAGAGTATTATCTACATTCGACTACAGTCTCTTATTTCTCTCTCTACAGTCTAATAATACATAGGTACTTACCAAGCTACCTAATCATGCTTGTTTTGCATTAAGTTACTCTGTCTTCAGTAGTAACACGTAGGTAACACAATAGCACATATTTAAGATAATGTAGGTAGGTATATCGAACGATTGATGATTGTCTCGCACTAGTTGTTTAATAACATATTATACCAGCAATTTAGAATGTATTCATCAACAATAAAATATGCCATCAAAAACATTCTGTAAAAACCTCAAGTCTCGCCGTAAAAAGTTGTGAGATCTATATAATACCAAGTCGAATAATCTATTTAGTGTCTACTTAAAGGACCTTCTGTCTTAAGTTATTACGTATGTTATTATCATGCCAACTTAAAAAAAAATACCTTTAAAACAAATAGACCGACCTGGCCATCACGTTGCGTTACTTCACGTTGCGTTTTTAGCGGAGCGTAATTTTTGAAGGGTAGGCGTTTTCGTACTGTTTCGATTAGATTAATGATTCTAGTTAAAGATTTCGGTTTAAATATTGGTGATTATTGATTAATTGTGTATTATTTGGCAATAGTAAACAATTAATTTAACACTAATTTTAAGTCTGTCCAGAAAGGGAAGCCGAGGAATAGGAATCGAGTTGTATGGAGCCTTCGCCACTGCAAGACAGCAAGATCACTGTGAGTAAATCCTTATTCGCACTGTTTCCATAACCCCGTGTCTATCCTTATATATCTAACCGGACCAAACATGGCCAAGTTGATATATCCACTCGTATTTTCGGTCAAAATCGCGGAATCTACGATTAGTTATAGTTTTCACTTGTATTTTTCGACAAAAATCGCGAAATCTACAATTAGTTATAGTATTTACTTGTATTTTTCGACAAAAATCGTGAAATCTACAATGAGTATAAGAACGTGTCTTTTCGGACAAACATAGCTGAATCTACACTTAGTTTAAGCGTATAGATCGGACAAAAATCGCCGAATATACTTTATTAATCTTTTGCCTTAAAAATAATATATATTTGTAAAAATGGCAACAAATGAGCCAACAAATACAATTCAACTTATTCCTAAGGAAATTCAAGCGATTACTTGCGCTTGTCGCTTTGATGGCGACGGGAAATTGTTAAACTTATTTATAAATAAATGTGAAAAGAGTCATTTAGAGGGGAAAACAATCCCGCTCAGGATATCTATTTATATCACTGCATTACCAGCAGATTAGTCGGCAAAGCGGCCATATTAATTAGTGAAAGAGAAAATGTGTTCTCATGGGAGGAGTTAAAAAGATTATTTGTACAGCATTTTGGCGATCCACGCACTGAAGCCTGTATTGCCATAGAATTAGAGAATCTTAAGATAAAACAAGGAGAAACGTATATTGAGTTCTGTCATAGAATCCAGAATATAAGATCATCCTTAATATCTAAAGTCAACCTTTTAACTGACGAAGGCATCAAAGCAGCTAAGTATATTATATACAACAACACCGAGTTAAACGTATTTTTATATAACTTTCCCGAGGAAATGCTTCGATTCGTAAGATTGAACAAATGCACCTCGCTGGAAAGTGCACTTTGCCAGTGCTTTGGCAAGGGATACAAGGAGACACGAGATGGTTTTAGTCTGATTTATTGTGAGTATAACAAGTGCCTGTATACTAACAAATACGTGAGAATTTTGCTGTGTGAATGCTTGTGCCCTATCTGTAAACCTACGTGCTAATATTTATGTACGTGCTAAAATGTACGACATAGTCGCTACATATACTCCCCCCCTTTTAAAAAAATAAAAATATATTATTTACAAATCCTAGGACATATGTGATTAATTACATAATTATTTGCTGCTTAAAGGTATTTTACCGCTGCTGACCCCCAAGAAGACTGCTGACTTTTGTTATAACATGATGCGCAATCTTATGCTTGGGAGTAGCACGGAGGGAGGAAGGTTTCGTTATTTCCTCGTAATTTTTAATAACTGACTAATGCGTGGATCCATTCCCACGTCAATGGTGCGAATTGTGTGCTGTGTCGATTTGATTAGGGTAGCAGGCGTTGTCAGCTCTGTTACCCTGTCTATAAGTTTTCGACCAGCTATATCGACTAACAACTTATAATGTTCCAGAATATCTGCTCCCATTATTGGTTGTGTTACCTCAAAACTTTAATAATAAAGACGTTCTGATAACACTAGAGAAACCATTGTTAGTTCACCCATTAACGGAACCATTTAAAGTAACTACGACAAATCATAACTTAAATTATAGTCAAACAAATTCAATATTAGAAGCTAATTAAAGCAAGTTACGTTTGGAACATTAAAATAACGAAGAGAGAACCTGTATTCAAAACCTATGTCTAGAATATAAAGACATATTTTATTGCGAAGAAATCCCCTTGTCTTTCACCAACCAAGCAAAACATAAAATACGCACAAGCAACGAGGACTCTATATATATAAGACCTTATAGACAACCTCCAACAGAAAACGAAGAAATTCGGAAACAAGTACAGAAATTCTTAGATAACAATGTAATAACTGAATCACATTCCCCTTGGAGTGCCCCTGTACATCTTGTCCCTAAAAAATTAGACGCTTCAGGTGAACAAAAATACCGAATGGTAATAGATTACACACGTTTAAACGAAATTACGGTCGATGATAAGTATCCTCTCCCAAATATTACAGATCTTTTTGACAAATTAGGTAAAACTACGTATTTTACTACGCTAGATCTTGCTAGTGGCTATCATCAAATAGAAGTAGAGCCTTCTGATAGACAGAAAACAGCATTTACAACCCAACCTGGTCACTATGAATTTAAAAGATTGCCCTTTGGTTTAAAGTCAGCTCCAGCTACATTTCAACGAGCTATGGACAATGTTCTTAAAGGACTACAAGGAATGAATTGTCTAGTCTATTTAGATGACATCCTAGTCTTTTCTAATAGCTTACAGAATTACATAGAAAAGCTCAGAAAAATATTCGACATACTTAGACAGACAAACTTAAAAGTTACATTAGATAAGTGCGAGTTCTTAAGAAAGGAAGTACTTTACTTAGGACACACTCTTTCTAAAGATGGACTCAAACCAAACCAAGATAAAATTAAAACAGTTTTAAATTTCCCTATTCCTAAAACTCTCACGGAGATAAAAAGCTTTTTAGGTTTAGGCTATTGCCGTAAATTCATCAAAGATTTCTCTAAGATCACACAACCTCTCACAAATTGTTTAAATAAAGGTAGAAAAATCGTACATACTCAGGAATTCGTAAACGCATTCAAAAAATGTAAAGAAATATTAACAAATGCCCCACTTTTACACACTTTCACACACAATTCCCTGATTTAAGTAAACCATGTTTTTTGACAACTGACGCCTCAAACTACGCAGTAGGAGCATTATTGTCACAAGGCCCAATTGGTAGCGATAAACCAATATCATACGCAAGTCGAACATTAAATGACGCCGAAACGCGCTATAGTACCATTGAAAAGGAACTACCTGCAATAGTTTGGGCATGCAAACATTTCAGACCTTATTTATATGGTAAAAAATTCATTATATTTAGTGTTCATAGACCTTTAGTTTGGTTACACACGTTTAAAGAACCAGGCAGTCGTTTAACTCGATGGAGATTAAGACTAGATGAGTATGATTATGATATTAAATACAAACCAGGTAAACAAAACGGAAACGCTGACGCACTTTCACGTATTAAAATAAACGCGATTGATAAAGATAATATGTCAATTCAAGTAAATTCCCCCGATACGATAATTATTTCGGACGATGAGGAAATAAGATCATGAAAATAGACATATTCTATACCATCTGTCGACAGCGAAACTGTCACATCATCCGAAAAGGACAACTCAACACTTGCTACAGTACATTCTGAAGATAATACCGACTCTTCCGATTTACCGATATTAGATGAAGCGATCGATACAAAACCAAACCAAATACTTATAAACTAGTCCCAAAAATTAAGGGATATAAAAAAAGAATCCAAATTTTTGGGTGATTTTCAACAAGCTGTAAATCCGAGGAAAACGGTCGTACAGAAAAAATTAAAAAAACAAGTTGTAGCTCCAAGTGTCTAGTTTTTAGATATGACCATGAAAATTTTTTGTCATGGCCAGGTCTGGAGCAATCCTACGAAAACTACCAAAAAAAAATTTTTCCAAATTTTTTCCCTCCTAAAAAAAGGTCCACGGGCTTCAAAAAAATTTTTGTGATTCTTTCTTTCTAAAGTTCTTTTAGAAAATTTAATCCTCTTTAATTTGCCGTATTCAAAATGCCTGTACGACGATTTGCCACGGAGTTATCCTCAATCAAAGCAAAAAAGTTATTTTTGACTTTGATATTCAATAACTCCGGAAATAATTATCGTACAGGAAATCAAAGGAGGGTTTTGAAAACTGCACAATATTCTCTATAAGAAAATGTAAACATCTTCTAAGAAAAATTTTTTTTTTGAATTGAAAACTCGGACTGTAAAAAAGACAAAAATTCGCAAAATTAAGGATATTTGGATAACTTGGTATAACTTTGGATAAAATGCATGAACGAAGGATATCGTCGGTAATTTTTCAACCTCAAAGTGTCCCCTAAAATCCCTCAAAAATTCAAAGCGCTGCGATTTTTTTTCATTGCGCCCCGAAGCTTCAAATTCTTTGTTGTTGCAAAAATCAACCATTGTGAGCAATTTTGTAATTTTTATTCATTTTTTTAATATTTTTTTTTGTCTCTAAAATCTTTATTTTTTCGATTAAAAAGCAAATCGCAAAACGAGAGATCGTCTATCGTCTGCCATGAAGTCAAAATCGAGATTCGTCAGTCCATAAGACACTGGTCCACTGTCTACGACCCCAATCGTGATGGTCATGCGCATAAGCCAATCGGGCTCGACGATGTCGTGGAGTGAGCATAGGCACGCGATTTGCTTTTTAATCGAAAAAATAAAGATTTTAGAGAGAAAAAAAAAATATTAAAAAAATGAATAAAAATCACAAAATTGCTCACAATGGTGATTTTTGCAACAACAAAGAATTTGAAGCTTCGGGGCACAATGAAAAAAAAATCGCAGCGCTTTGAATTTTTGAGGGATTTTAGGGGACACTTTGAGGTTGAAAAATTACCGACGATATCCTTCGTTCATGCATTTTATCCAAAGTTATACCAAGTTATCCAAATATCCTTAATTTTGCGAATTTTTGTCTTTTTTACAGTCCGAGTTTTCAATTAAAAAAAAAAAAATTTCTTAGAAGATGTTTACATTTTCTTATAGAGAATATTGTGCAGTTTTCAAAACCCTCCTTTGATTTCCTGTACGATCATTATTTCCGGAGTTATTGAATATCAAAGTCAAAAATAACTTTTTTGCTTTGATTGAGGATAACTCCGTGGCAAATCGTCGTACAGGCATTTTGAATACGGCAAATTAAAGAGGATTAAATTTTCTAAAAGAACTTTAGAACGAAAGAATCAAAAAAATTTTTTTTAAGCCCGTGGACCTTTTTTTAGGATGGAAAAAATTTGGACAAATTTTTTTTTGGTAGTTTTCGTAGGATTTCTCCAGACCTGGCCATGACAAAAAATTTTCATGGTCATATCTAAAAACTAGACACTTGGAGCTACAACTTGTTTTTTTAATTTTTTCTGTACGACCATTTTCCTCGGAGTTACAGCTTGTTGAAAATCACCCAAAAATTTGGATTCTTTTTTTATATCCCTTAATTTTTGGGACTAGTGTATATATTCGATGCCCCCAAGCAATAAGTCGGTAATCGAAAAATCAAAAATTTAATTTTTACAGGAGAAAAGAATTACTGATTTTATTAAATATTTTTTGAACGAGTAGGGCTATTGCTCTCATTGAAGTGTTAACAGAAAGCTAATTTTTGGCGGAATATAACAATGACATTAAAATTAAATGCCTTTTATTAAATACCTTGTAATTAATAAAAATAAATAATACCTAAAAAAAGAAATGTAAAAGATCACAGTTAAAGTTTTTACAGGGTTATTGCCGTAATTTTACCACAAGAATAACTCGTAACTTCATATTATGAACTTCTACAGCGTTATTTTTTATCGTTAGGCTGATGCGTAACATACTTTTACGGAGTTATTGCGGTAATATCCAATCATTGCAGATATGGTATTGATAGATAACATAATGTTTATGAGGAAAATTAGAATAACATTGTTATTGTTACCAATTGATACCGACTTTTTTAAAATATTAAAAATATAATTGTAGAAGGCGGAAAAGATAAAAAAAAAGAATGAGTTCTATTAAAATATAAGTAATATTTAATAAAATCACAATTATATTTGGCACTTTAAATAAACTAACAATTTTTTCTAACAATAATACAATAAATCAAATTGTATAATCACTTTGAGGTACATAAACTCAATCTTCTTCAGGAGTATTTTCATTCCCAGCTTCTGAATGAGACAGGGATTGATAGAATGAGTGGTAACTCTGAGGAATAGCTCCACTTTTACATAGACTCATAAGGTCTGTATGCAAAGCTTTACTTATTGGTATAGGTTGGTGATAAGCGCGTTGCAACTGCACATTATCGCAACATACAGTTGCATCTTGAAAACACGTACGTTTTCTTCCTTGTCGTCTAGCTGAGGTAGACGTATAGTTAATGTGAAGCTTTGAAAAGTTATCTTCAAAGTTATATGTAAAAAATAACCTATTTTCTTGGGAATCGACCACGCTTACTTCCATAACGTCCGCCCAGCGGATTACATTTCCATCGTTATTGCACCGCCAATGCTTGTCTTCTACTCCTCGTTTTGGCTGTGTCTGGTTTCAAAAAAGCGATGCGTTATAGGAATAAAGAAATATAGGAATATAGGAATGCCAAAATTTTGGCAGCATACATATAATAAATACATATAATACATAGTAAAAATGTACCGTTTTGTTTTCTGTCCGCAACATCCGTCAGGATATAATTTAGAATTTGTTATACCTTTTTTGCGTTCGGTTTTAAAAAAAGATAATAGAGCACTCACGATCTCTGAACTGTCTCTCTTAGCTATTCGGTAATGCCACACATAACAATATCCAATTTTACGTACGGCATCAAAAATAGTAAAATTGTAACATGGGTATTTCCTTTTATCTATATACTAAAATAATAAAGCTGAAGAGTTTGTTTGTTTGTTTGTTTGTTTGAACGCGCTAATCTCAGGAACTACTGGTCCGATTTGAAAAATTCTTTCAGTGTTAGATAGCCCATTTATCGAGGAAGGCTATAGGCTATATAACATCACGCTACGGTCATAAGGAGCGGAGTAGCAACGAAAAATGTTACAAAAACGAGGAAAATTTTGAACCATTCTCTTAGGTGACGCAAGCGAAGTTGCGCGGGTCAGCTAGTAATGAAATATGCCTACTTCTGACTGAGGCACATTTAACACTTTTTGCAGGTCAAACACTGCTACTGTGACGTTATCTTTGTCAGTAGCTGTTTCTATTTCTGGTTTTTTTTTAAGCTCTTATTTTTTCTTTATTGTATAAATGGAGTCTTTGTTTTTCTTCCAGGCTGGCTTTAAAAGTGTCATCTGCTTGTTCATAAATGGAGCATGTGAAGCACTGGTCTTTTTTGGGTTCGAAAAATGAGTAGTTATATTAAGTTAAAAACTGTTTCATATTGTCGTTTTGTTGCCATTACCACCATTAGTGTAGTTTTGTTGCGTAAACCATTCAGAATAAAAGTGATACATTTTGGAAATATTCAAGTTTTCGGAAAGCTATTCCTGATCTGAAGTCACCCTCACATATTGCGGCTTAACTTAATAATGTCCTCCTAGCCGATATACGGCTATGGCGGTCAGTTTCATTGAAACTGGCCATCTGTGCAGGACTTTGTTTATAGTGTCCAAGTGTGTGCACAATACACAGGTACACTCTCTATTCCATCACTCTCATAGTTTGGTGGGACGGATAACCGACACGACCAGTGAGAGGTCAGGCGCAGGACCGACGGCTTTACGTGCTCTCCGAGGCACGGAAAAGACTTTTTGGCCCGACCCAGGATTCGAACCCGAGACCTCTCGCACCGCAGTCGCCTATACTACCGACCGCGCCACAGAGGCAGTTAACTTTAGGAAATTATTCAATATGACATGTGTTTTAACACAAGGTTCTGTGGCACTGTCCATTTTGTTAAGTCTATTGTTTTGTCTTCCCCGTTTATCTTAAGTCCTTCATCTGCTTTCATAGCTTTTTCAATTGCCGTTTAAACGACACATTCTCCAATTTGTAGACTTTAAAAAATGTGTTTTACATACAGGATTCATTATTTGAATCAGGCAAAAATAAATAATCGTAAGTGTGCGTGCGGTTGTTTAGCGTAATTTTTTTTCATAGTTTGTGCTTGGACATAATCTACTAATATACAACTATTGATGTTCGCGATTGGTTAGACTATAAAATTAATCAAATATAGCTTGTCGTTCCGATGGACTAAGTTTTTGGCTACAACCCTTTTTTATAGATGTTTCTGGTTAGTTTTTTTGGAATTGCACCCTTCGTAAGCTTTGTTGGAATTTTAAAGGATTTTATTTTTCTTACTACGCCACTCACTTCTGACATGCTTGCGTTTTCTAGCTAGTTTATTTTCCTTTTCCAATAAAGAGGGTTGTCCTTCCAGATTCATTACTAGTAATTACGTCTTCAATGCTTACTAATAAATTCTGCTCAACCTCATGATCGCTTTCTGCTGTCATTATTATATCGTTGATTCTTTCTGATCGCTCTTCCGGTGTTAAAACCTCATTTTCTCCTTCTTCACTACTTGTTATTATTAAGTTTGGAGTGACCTCATATTCGCTTATAATTGCACGTGAGCAATCATTAGAAGTTGTACCGGTTAATGTATCTTTGTGATTAAATGCTGAAATTTCTTGTGGTCTTAGCGTGTCATCAAAATTTTTTTAGTTACTTACTTGATTTTCGTTTTCAATGTCTGTTATAGATAAATCGAAGGTTGATGCTATATATATTTCTGTCGAAGAAGCTACGAAATCTGCGTGAGTTAAATATAGTGATAAATTTGAAATTGTTGATGGAGTGATTATCATTTCTGGAAAACTTATTATTTTATTAATAGGTGCAAAGTTTCCGCTTATACTTGAAATGCTACTTAATAGGCTCTCCACCATGTTAGGGCGCGGACTCGGAGCTTATTCCGACTCGTCTGGAGAAAAATCTTCATCGGATTCCTGATCGAGAGCAACGTACTTTTTTTCATTCTAGGTGTAATCGATGAAAATACAAAACAGATTCACAGTATTGAAACATTGCGTACTTCAATGAGACGATACCAATATCAAATAACTTTGTTAGTGTATATTATGGAATATGTATATTAAACTGTATTCAACAATAACTGTGTACTCACTCTTACTTAAAACGTCATGAAAATTATTTACGCCAATAACCCGGTAAACGTATATTGCCTAAATAAAATATGAATTGTTTTTTTGTAAGAATCTATAACAGGTTTTTTGCCAATATATATTTTTATCTAAATTCCGCACAATAAACACGTGCGTCACGATATTTTTGTAAATATTATTAGAAAAAATCTGGAAAAAATTGCCAAGGTGTATCCAAACCCATAGATGCCGAAAATGACATAAAAGCATAAAGCCCATAGTAGTACATTACCGAGTTATTGTTTGGGGGCATCGATATATACATGGAATAGAAATGAACTACTCGTAACTGTTAAAGATATATCGCGCGACAAACAGAAAGTATTAGAAGTCCACATGCCAATAGATAATTTAGAGATAATCAAACAATTTCTTAAAGAATACATTAGACCTAAAATCAAACATTTTATTTACTTTGAAGACCATAGACATCGCGAGTCGTTTACAAATATTATAACACAATTGTTTAAAAAGAACTCAATTAAAATATTTGAATGCACTAAGCGTGTAGTTTACGCCGAAGACGAGAACGAACAACGTCAGATTGTATTGAAATACCATAAAGAATTTTGGGCGGTAGGTGTAAAATAAGTAAGACACACAAAAAATCACTCCTGAGTTTTTAATTGCAAATTAATTTATTTAACAGTTGTCATTAATCTAAATCATTTGACATCAATATATAATTAGTATTTACTACATTTAGTACATACCCAGTACATGTAGTATTAGTGAATTACTACACACCACCTGCCAGCTGAACACAAACCAAATCTGCAAGACACTACACACCTTTAACAACTACACAATGTCTCAATTGAGTGACATTCAGATGACACAGGCGAAGCTAGAGGAGTCATTTAGTAAGAGGATGGCTGAACTTGAGGCGCAGCTGCAAACTGGTGCTGCCAAGGACACTGTGGCCAAGGTTGCTGAGGAGTTCCGCACCTTCCGCGAACTTATGTTTGGTGTGCTTGGGTTGCTTCAACAGCAAATCAGTGAGTGTGCCCGGATGGTGGACTCTATGGAGACTAGGCACCGAAGAAAGGATCTTCTCTTCTTGGGGATCCCAGAGTCAGCCAAGGTCGACCGACAATACATCGCTTCGACCATACTCAACTCCAAGATGGGGTTGACGGACATCTCAGCAGCCTCCATAAGACACTGTCACCGGATTGGTGCCCCTGGAGGTAAGCATCACCGACCCATTCTGGTGCGCTTCACGAGTGCGGATACCCGGAGCGCAGTTTGGCGTGCCAAGGCGAAGCTGCGTGGAACGTCGATTGCAGTGAAGGAGTTCCTGACGCGGACCCGCCAAATCGTTTTCGCCAAGGCACGTCAGCACTTCGGCATGAGGGACTGTTGGACCCAGGACGGCGTCATTGTTGTGAAGGTCGCCGACGGTAGCCGCCACAAGGTAATAACTACCGATGAGCTGAGCGCGTTGGCGGCCAAGCATCCTAAGGTGACCGGTGCTGCTTCTTCCCATTCTTCCCAGACCGGAGCAGCCAGTGCAAGTGCGGGAACATCTGCGGCAGGCTCGAAAGCTGAAAACTGTGAAACCGTGTCGCGCTCCACAGTTGAGTCTTGTTACGCTTCCTATCTTACGTAACACGTAGTAAACGTTTACCTTCTAATTTTTATGTATCCATACCCTATTTTTATTAATATTTTTTGTTCACTTTATTATTTACACATGACGCTAATGACTGGTTTGAATGATTGTCAAGTGTCAACTGTCAATCTGACAACTTGACTCATACAATTTCGTTCGGAAACGTATTATATTTTTATTGTATTTTCTGTTCCTCTTATGTTAGCTGGCGGGTGGTGCAGAGATGCATTTTGAACCTTAGTATTTTTGTTGATCCTTTATCATAATTATTTATATACATTTATATATTATATTTTAATTTATTACTTATATTATATTGTTATACAGGGTGTAAACGACGGTTAACCGAAAACTTCAGTGTTAATGTACGGTGCAACCGCACATTGCAATTATGCATTGTAAGCAAAATCAATCTGTATTAATTTTCCATACATTTCATATGTTTGTCAGTTCACGTTCGGTTCGCGTCATAGCAACATCTATCATTTATCATTACTTTACAAGTGGACTCAATACATTCATTCAGTTAATTTCCTAGTTTCATTCAATATCAACTTTAGTTATCATTATCAATATCAACTCCTCAAAGAGATACGGTGAAAACCGTACATCTCTTTTGGTCCTTCGAATTTGTAATCAGTGACTATTTGGTGAAAATCAGTACTTACCATAAACTCTATCAGTGTATCATAAACTCTATCAGAGATTATCAAAAACTATCAGTGACTATCAGAACTTATATCAAGTAGTGTGCTTCGGAGATAGTGCTACTAGCAAGTCAGGAGCATCACACGCTATCTAGGCAGTAGTAGCATCAATCAGCATACAAGTAAGATCGTTTCAATTTACATAGCATTATTTTCATCATGGAAGCAATCCATTTAAATCAGTCGGAGATCTTTGAGGCTATGACTAAACTAGCCGCCAACATTCGGAAAGACAGTTCCAGTCGGAAAGTTGGTGATTATTTTAAACGGCGCTTAGAGACGTTAGAAGCTTATTGGAATGATTTCCAATACAATCATGATCGAATTTGTTCGGAGGAAAACAGAACTCATCCGTATTTCTTGAACAATGACTATGAGCGGGCAGCGGAGTTGTACAGGTCTATTAAAACGTTAATCAGTCAGCAGCAAGGATTGATTAAACCAGGGCCATCTGCTGTCTTGGGTCAAGAGGAAAAGCTACAGCAAGGAGGAGGTCAACCATCAGGTACGCTTTCAGCAAGCGCGGAAGACAGAAAAACATCAAGGCGTTTATTTACGAACTTGGCATCAACAGGAACGTCTAGTAAGACAGATGATATGCTCAAAAAGCAAACAAGCAACATCAGAGCATTTCAGCGTACTGTCGAAAAATTAAATTTAGATAACATTTCCGACAAGTGGGAAATGGAAGACGCTCTAAAAACTCTTCAGTCAAGATGGTCTACAATCGACACCTTGCATTGGGAACTGGATGGAGAGTTAGAGGAATTTGACGAACAATATGAACAAATATTCTCTGAGCAGGAGAAAATATTTAACGACTTAAAAAGGGCTATAAACTGCAAGTTGTCGTCCGTTGCACATAAAGTCAAATCAACACCGAAATTGGATATTCCTATCTTCAATGGTTCTTATCAGCAGTGGACGTCCTTCAAGGACTTATTTTTAGAAACAATCCACAACAATTATTCACTATCAAATGCTCAGAAAATGCAGCATCTCAAAAGCAAGTTGAGGGGCGAACCTGAGAAACTAATTCAGCATCTAACAATATCATCTGATAATTATAACATCAGCTGGGATATTTTAAATCAACGATATAATAATCTAAAGCTCATCTGTAGTTCTCATTTAGATACACTATTAAACATCCCAACTTCGCAACATGCTACTATCAACAACATCAAGCGTCTTCATGACACCACCGTCGAGAGTCTCAATGCAATCAAGAACTTGGGGGTGGACGTAAGTTCATGGGATCCTTTACTTATTCATATACTGACTCCGAAACTAGACTCGGAGACTTATAAGGACTACGCCGATTCCTTAAAAGAACCTAGGGCACTACCGAAAATACAAGATTTTCTATCATTTTTAGAAACCAAATTCACCTCAATGGAGACTACACGTAGGAAGCAAGAAACTAATTATCATAAATCTAATAATTATACATCAAACTTCAAGCAATCTTCATTTGGAGGAATACAATTAAAGCAACAAACATCTACTGCGCATGAACAAATTTCGCAATCGACAAATAACAGAAACGTTAATTTAGCAAAACACAATTATAAATGCCCTATTTGCAAAACAAATGACCATGGTATTTTTTACTGTTCGCAGTTTTTGAATATGTCGCCACAAATTAGACGCAAAACGTTGACGAAATTAAAAGTATGCCAAAATTGTCTTTATAGTCATAACGGAAATGCTTGCATTTCAAATAAAAGATGTCGAGAATGTAATGAAAATCATAACACATTATTACATGCGGCGTTTTCGCAACCAAGCCAGACTTCCGTTGCAAGCATTGCAAAAGTCACTGACCAAGCGTCAGGCGCTACGAAATCCGAAACTCAGTAGCTGTCACGAGGCAATTCGCACGTGTCTTTACAACATAATTTCCCTGAAGTTCTTTTACCTACTGTAATGATTAAAGTCCAAACAAATGACGGATCCTTTCATATTTTAAGAGCACTTTTAGACCAAGGCTCGCAAATGTCTCTCATCAGCGAGAACGCAGCACAATTGTTGGGCATTTCACGCAAAAAATGCCCGGGAATCATCTCGGGAGTAGGCGAAAAGGAGACCAACTGTAAGGGTATTATGAGTATTAAATGCGCATCAATGAGAAATAACTTCGAATTTGATGTTGATGTTTACATCATGAATAAATTAATCAAGAACTTACCTAATCGTACATTTGAAAAACCACAGTGGTCGTATTTGGAGAACATAACATTAGCAGATCCCGATTTCAATATCAGCCGACCTGTCGATTTACTTTTTGGCAGTAGTGTTTACTCAAAATTAATATTAGAGGGGGTCTGTAGAGAGACCGAAGAATCTGCGTCAGCTCAAAACACACGAGTTGGGTGGATATTAAGTGGAGATATCATTCAATCATTTCAGTGCAATGTAATTTTAAATAACCTGGACGACATTCAGCAGTTCTGGGAAATAGAAGACATCACTGACAAAACTTCGTTATCATCAGGGGATCAGCAGACTATGGAGTATTATCTGAAAACTACCATACGACAAGAGGATGGTCGGTATCAAGTAAGACTGCCTCTAAAGCCCAATTTCTCGGAAATGTTAGGAGCATCTAAACCAAAAGCAATAGCACAGTTTAAATCATTAGAGCGAAAGTTTAAACAGCACCCAGACATTCGGGATGAGTATCAAAAATTTATGATCGAATATCAAGAACTAGGTCACATGAAATTAGTGAACAGCAGTGATTCAACACAAGATTGTTTTTTAACTCATCATCATGTACTGCGCCCGGACTCAACCACTACCAAGTTGAGGGTTGTGTTCAATGCATCTGCAAAGACATCATCAGGTTATAGCTTAAATGACGTGATGGAGGCCGGGCCGAATCTGCAGCAAGACCTACAGGGTCTAATCCTTAAATGGAGACAGTATCAATTTGCATACACTGCGGATATTGAAAAAATGTTCCGCCAAATCAGGATTCACAAAGAGGATCAGCGTTTTCAGAAAATTATTTGGCGTGATTCATCACCAAATCTGCAGGAATATCAATTAACAACTGTAACGTACGGCACCAAGGCTGCGCCATTTCTCTCGATGATGACACTAAAACAATTAGCACACGACGAGAAATGCAATTACACCAATAGCTTAGCGCCCGAAGTCCTTGAAAATTCATTTTTTATGGATGACTTACTTCATGGATCACATTCTGCTGAATCAGCAAAACTATTGACAAAAGACCTTATCAAACTTCTCAAGTCCGGAGGTTTCAATCTAAGAAAATGGAAATCAAATGTGCCGGAACTATTAGATCACATATCAATCGATAATAACAGTCAAGATAATTTCAGTTTCAAGCAGTCAGAACCAACAAAAACACTAGGGCTCATTTGGGACCCTAACGAAGACATTTTCAAATTTGAATTAAAAATTGAACCATCAAAATTGCCAGTGACTAAAAGATCGTTATTATCGGATATATCAAAGTTATTCGATCCGTTGGGATGGCTGTCACCTCTATCAACGAAACTAAAAATAATTTTTCAAAACGTTTGGCAGCGAGATATCAGTTGGGATGATCAATTACCTAAAGATATTCTCAACGATTGGATAGGCATCAGAAATGATATTTGTCGTCTGAATCAATTAAAAGTTTCACGCTGGATAGGCACAAAACAAAACGATAATATAGAAATACACGGTTTCTGCGATGCGTCCCAAAAAGCATACGCGTGCGTGATATATTGTCGAATCAAAGGGTGTAATCAGTCAACACCAGTGCTACTAGTGGGGAAAACGAGACTAGTACCAACCAGCAAAGCAGTTTCACTTCCAAGGTTAGAGCTATCAGGAGCTCTATTACTTTCAAAAATGATTTCAAAAGTACAACAGTGTCTATCGAATTACAACCTAAGTATTTACGGCTGGATCGACTCAATGATTGTGTTAGGATGGCTAAATGGTGACCCAGCAAGATGGAAATCATTTATAGCAAATCGAGTACGTCAGATAACTACTATCATGCCTTCAAGTTGCTGGCGCTACGTCAAATCATCAGATAACCCAGCGGATTGTGCCAGTCGAGGCTTGAACGTGAGTCAGCTTGAAGATCATATTCTGTGGTGGAAGGGTCCTTCGTGGCTTTCTATGTTTGACCCTGACAAGCAACCTAAATCATTCAGTTACACAACAGATCAAGAAATAAAAAATATCAAAGAGTTACAAGTTAATGTAACTCAGCAAAACACCGAAAGCAGCAGCATAATACAGTATCTAATTTCAAAATACAGTTCATTCACAAAACTTTCCAATGTTTATGCTATGCTTTTAAGACTATTCAGAAAATTGCGATTTAATGAAATACCGGTAACAAAACACTTGACATTACAAGAAATAAGAGTCGCTAAATTAAAACTAATTAAATATGTACAGGAAATAGATTTTATACAAGAAATACATAAATTGAAACAAGGTAAACCTATATCAAATAAAAGCAAAATATTGAACCTGAATCCTTACCTGGATAAGGACGGTGTTCTTCGAGTCGGGGGAAGGCTCAATCGTGCAAACATCGATCATCAAATGAAACATCCCATAATTCTATCAAAAACATGTCATTTAACGAAACTTATCATTGACGAGTGTCACATTCTAACCTTTCATGGCGGACCTCAGCTAACATCAGCATTTATACGTCAAAAGTATTGGATCGTTGGCGGACTCAGAGCGGTCAAGTTCCAAGTTCGACGTTGTGTTAAATGTCGTCGTTATAACCCTAGCAATCAGCACCAAATTATGGGAGACTTACCTCCAGAAAGGACGAACCCATCTCGCCCCTTTCAAAATGTTGGTGTCGACTATACAGGTCATGTTTTTATCAAGGCAAATAAGGGACGGGGGATCAAGACGACCAAGGGATATGTTGCCGTATTCATATGCTTAGCAACGAAAGCCATTCACTTGGAATTAGTCTCTGATTTGACGTCGTCAGCATTCATAGCAGCTCTTCGTAGGATGATTGCCCGGCGAGGACTACCAAGCAATTTATACAGTGATCAGGGAACGAATTTCATTGGAGCTAGCAAAGTTTTGCAAAACGAATATCAGGAAATTTTGAGAACATTTGATGAAGATTTTCAGGCGGAAATAACAAAGATAGGAATCGAATGGCACTTTAACGCACCCTCATGGCCATCAGCAGGAGGATTATGGGAGGCGGCTGTAAAGAGCCTTAAGTATCATTTGAAAAGAGTTGTGGGGGAACAAAAATTGACCTTCGAGGAATTTAGTACAGTGCTCTATCAATTGGAAGGTTGTCTAAATTCCCGACCGTTATGCCCGTTAACTGAGGATCCAGCTGACTTAAACTATCTCACTCCAGCTCACTTCTTAGCAAGTGGACCAAACCTAACACTCTATGAAACAGAGAGAGATCTACGCACAAGATGGAATCTATCTCAAAGAATTTATCAAGATATTTGGAAGCGCTGGCGTGGAGAATATTTGACACAATTAAACACGAGGAGCAAGTGGAGACGATCAAGAGAAAACTTGAAGGTTGGCGACCTAGTGTTAATTCATGACGCCAATCTACCAGCAGGAAAGTGGGCGATGGGACGGGTGACTCAAGTGCACCCCGGGAGTGACGGCTATGTAAGAGTAGTCACACTTCAAACGAAAAATGGCCTCATGCGTCGACCTATCATCAAACTAACTCCTTTACTAGACTGCTCCGTCGACGAGCCTGATAAACAAACGTCAACTTCAGATCAACAAGATAACTCAACACCGTTGCTAGACAATCAAGCTCGAACAAGTAGGGGACTCAGTTGCCTTTCTACACTAATTTATTCAGCACTGCTAATATTATCTTTGATTTGCAACGTACAAGGCGCACATAATATAACACATTTACAAAGCAATCAAGCAATTTATTTTGACAGAGTATCAGAAATGAGCCTAATCCAAGATCAGTGGAAAGTAATAGTTTATTACGACATGCAGCCGTATTGGCGTGGATCAAACATATTTAACATTTATATGAAACATCTGGAAAATCTGTGTACACAAGCAAAAAGAAGGTCCCACTGTGACGTTATTATGTTACAATTACGTCACAGATTCATGGAATTGGAATACTACGACCGCTTGTTGCTAAATCAGCACTTTGGAGCGCGTACGCGCACGCGACGTGGGCTTATCAATGGGATTGGCTACGTTGCAAATAGTCTTTTCGGCGTACTGGACGAACGTTTCGCCGAACAATATCAGAAAGACATTACCATGGTTAGGCAAAATCAAAAACATTTATCATTACTATGGCGAAATCAGACCTCTATCATTGAAGCAGAAAACAACTTGCTAAAACGAGTGGAAGAAACAATGGAAAAACAACATAAAATATTCAATCAACACCTGATAAACCTAGATCAAGCTGTTACTAAATTAAAAAATGAGGTGGAAAAAGTAGAAATCACAGAAGATTTTATCCTATCAACTTTGATTGCTAACAACATTCTTAATAGTTTAAAGCAAATTCAAGACACATTATTGGATTCGATCACCAATGTCCAACACTTCAATGTTCATATTATAACACCAGCTCAACTTCAAGATGAGTTAAACATAATTTCAAATCAGTTGCCCAAAGAACTTTCCTTACCTATCAACAGCATTGTGACAGACTTATACAAGATCTACCAGATAATGCAAGTAAAAGCACGTATGACTCGTGAATACTTCATATTCGAAATACAAATTCCTTTAGTAAATCGAGAGAGTTACGACATTTATCACATGATTCCAATCCAACACCAAGTTGAAGAAAACGCCATGCTCAACGTTGTATTAATATCAGATTACATCGCTATCAATATCAGAAAAGACACCTACGTACCAATTTCAGCAAATGATCTCCAAAAATGCACCAAATTAAATGCCAATACAAACCTTTGTCAGTTACAAAAACCAATTTATCAAAGAGATTCAGACCAAAATTTTTGCATCAAAGATCAAAAAGGAGATACCTGTACAACTATCACCGCTAGCTGCAAAACAACATGGACCGAGCTTAATACAATAAATACATTTATAATCACATGTTGTGGTCATTGCACTCTGCGGATCATATGCGGACATCAAATTACTACTGAACAGGTGACTGGAGTGAATATAATTGCGCTCGGAAACAATTGTATTATTAAAGGTGAGACATTCATAATTACGTCACACAAACAACAGACGACTGATTTAAAAATTAAGCCTGACATTATCGCCGTAGAAATACCTCCAGTAAATAACATAATCAATGTATCACTACCTATCAACAACTACAAGGAAGAAAGCTACCAATCATCTCTGCAAAATATATCTGAACAAATAAAACAGATGAAAGCAGCCTCAGAACAGGCGCCCGTCGATGACGGTGTGTCTTTTCACGATGTCCATCATTACGTGGCGATCTACTTCGTGGGGGCGGCAGGGCTAGTCTTCGCTATGTACTTTTTCGTACGTTGGCGACGAGCCCACAGCGTGCAGTTGGCGTCTACATCTGCACCATCCAGCGTACACTATCGTGCCAGTGCTAGTGATATGTGTGTGAGTGATATCCCGAATCATAACGATAACGCGAGTGAAGTGGTCCATGTGAATCAGTGCGCGAGTATACAAAGCAATTCGAGTGTTTGTGTACAAGATAGGGCAACTTCACCAATCATTAAGAAGTGTAGTTTTAGAACATCATCTACTAACATAGCCATTTAAGATCAATTGTTTATCACCCTGTATCATCAGATCATACTAACTACACCATCAGCATCATTTCTCATCATTAGTCACTTCCCGCCCGGGAGTATGTACGGTGCAACCGCACATTGCAATTATGCATTGTAAGCAAAATCAATCTGTATTAATTTTCCATACATTTCATATGTTTGTCAGTTCACGTTCGGTTCGCGTCATAGCAACATCTATCATTTATCATTACTTTACAAGTGGACTCAATACATTCATTCAGTTAATTTCCTAGTTTCATTCAATATCAACTTTAGTTATCATTATCAATATCAACTCCTCAAAGAGATACGGTGAAAACCGTACAGTTAATTTTGTGACACTAAATGCGCGAAATTTACTTCAACCATTTTTCTCGGAAATGATTGGTTCCCGAGTTAGTCATTTTTGAGCATTCAATGTATAGTGAACAACGCGATGTATCTCCGCGCATGCATACGAGATTTCTGGCGGCGGGGGCGCGCTGAGCGACGACATGTCGCGACGCGTCGTAGGTACGTACGCGTACCACCAAGTCTATGCGCTCACTAGTATGTAACGCTAGCATTAGATAACAATATTATGTATCGTTTATGGTATCGTAAGTACGCCCGTATGTTACAATAGCTCATAGTAAAATTGTAAGTAGGTAGGTACCTACTTGGCTTACGTGAAATCAAACAATAATAGCAAAATGTAACCAATAATAAGAAAGTGCTAAAACGAATTGTTATCAATGTCTATCAACACGCAATTACCTGGTGTACGGCGAGAGTTTGATTAGGTACCTTTGGATCCGGACGTACAGGAGCAGAGCACGCCGTGCACTTCCACGTGCTTCACCATACATAGCACATCAACATTTCTTCCTATTTACGAACACAACTGCACTTCGAAAACAATAACAACAAAAATAATAACAATAAAAACACTAACAACTCAAAACCGAAACAATAACAAGTAATAATAAACAACAGTTCACACACGACACGACGAATAGGACATAACGAACGACACCGGTGAAGAGCTTCCGTCTTCCGCGAGCGAATTGCTCGAACTATCAATCAAAGAGAGCCGCCGGCGCATCTCCGCTCACTCGCGCCGCCCCTCGCCCGCACCACCCGCTCCCTCCGCGCCGTCCGCGCGCGCGCCGCCGATTTTGTGACGAGCGACGAGTTAGGATCCCAGCGAGAGATTAGATTCAATAAAATATTGATGTGGCATTACTATTTTTACTTGTCACAGTTTGTACTGGTTGCATTGTAGTTTTATTCAAATACCGAATAACATTACAAACATTATTGATGTAAGTTTAAAATACCTACATTGATATTTATAACATAAAATCAGATTAAAGATAATAAAATAAACACGAAACGTTTATTTAATTAAACCATAAAAAATGTAGGTACATAACAATGATAACAATCAATATCCATTAATATTCTTATCAGAGAAACTAACTTATCATAATTCATTATCCCCGGAGAATTACTTAGCATTCATTTTGTCGCATCCCATCTATGTAACATCCACGCGCGGTCGCGGCGTCACGCGTCAGTACGGCCATCTACTTTTCGAGTCGCACCGCGCTTGTATGAAGTATGAATGAGCGTGTAAATATCGAAAAGAATTTTGCAAGAACAAATGGAACAAAGCGACAATACATGTTAAATTGTTTATTAGAGATTTTTATAGCGCTAAAGAATATCAATAGGATTTTTTGTTGTTCTGTATGTATTTGTACGTGTAATAATAAGATATCACACATTTTAAATCTTATGAATTTACCTTTTATCGGAGAGCGGGATAATTATGTAATTTTCATTTTTAACATAGAACAAATACTAAGTAACGCTGTATACTAGTGAGTGTGAGGTTGACAGCTGTGTGCGTAATCGTGTCTGTGTGGCGCGCGTAGGTAAGCGGCGTGACGTCGACCGTCGCGGCCGGCCGCCGCCGTCGCGCCGGCGCGGTGTCGTTGGCCGCGCGCGAACAGCTGATAGCGAATTTATACGTTGTTTTAATCCATTGCTGTTTTTTGTGAAAAACAGTAATATGACGGATTTTTTCTCATATTCATGTTGCATTGTGTAGTATTAACGAAATAATACCGAAAAAAAAAAAAAAAAAAACGCATAAAAAATCGGAAAAATCATGAAAAAAGCGATGAAAATTTTCAACGCCATAAGCACCAGAATCATGTCTAAAATCTTTTTTTTTTAGTTTTCGGTAGCCTGTCTGTTACACCCTGTATATGTCTGATGATGAAGCTTCATATTTTTCTGCTGACGATATTAGTACATCCTCGAAAGATAGTTTTTGCTCTATAACAGGCACGCTAGGAGACTTTGTACGTCGGACTTTTGACAGTTCTGGTATAAACCTCTTAAACGTATGTCATATAAATGCGCAAAGCGTCCCTAGCCATTATAATGACCTGCAGGAGGCATTCGCTGATGCTGACGTTCATGCCGTCCTGATTTCAGAGACGTGGCTCAAACCTCATCTACCCTCAACTTCTTACCCCCTCCCTGGATTCATTCTTATCCGTAATGATCGGATAGACAGGAGAGGGGGTGGCGTCGCTATCTATCTCAGAAGTGACCTCTCTTACCATATTGTAGCTTCCTCCTGTCCTAACTACTCCGCTTCCGCCGAATTTCTCTTCCTAGAGGTTTGGGTCAAAGGAGCCAAAATTCTTCTCGGCGTAGTTTACTGTCCCCCATCCATTGATTAATTCTCCAGTATTGAACTGGTACTGGAATCTTTAGGGTCTGCTTACTCACATCACATCATCATGGGCGATCTCAACACCAATCTCCTTTCTCCCAGCTCACTCCGTTCCTGTAAACTCCTAGACATCATTGAGTCCGCCAGTCTACATGTCCTACCACTAAATGCCACTCATCACAACACCGAAGGCGATGATACTTGGTTGGACCTAATGATCACGTCTGCTCCCACCCTTGTCTCATTTTTAGGTCAATACCCTGCTCCTGGTTTCTCTCATCACGACCTAATATATCTGTCCTACACCCTTAAACCTCCCAAATCCCCTCCCAAGGTTCTGTACAGGCGCTGTTTTGGGCGTATGGATGTAGTTAAATTGTGTAAGGACGCTGCTACCGTCGAGTGGGAGCAGCTAACGTCAGCCCCTACGATTGACGATAAAATCGAAATTTTTACCACCGCTGTCACTAGGCTGTATGACGTCCACGCGCCAATCAGAAGAGTGAGACGGAAACGACCGCCTGCTCCCTGGATGACTGAGGGAGTTCGCATTGCCATGAGACGTAGGGATAGGGCATTCGCAAAGTTCCGCAGAGACCGCTGTGACGACAACTGGGTTCAGTTCAAAGTTGCAAGGAATCGATGCAATCAGATGGTACGCAACGCTAAACGCCGACACATTCTAAGTAATCTTTCTTCCTCTTCCCCGGCCGATATCTGGAGGTTCCTAGGGACCCTGGGTATCGGCAAAGACCGAAGTAACGTCCCACAGTGCACGGTTGGTTTGGATGACATTAACATTCATTTCACTTCTACCGTACCTTTAGATCACCAAACCACGTGCAACACTGTCAGTTCCGTTAATAATTTACCCCGACCCAACTTTGATCCCTTCTGTTTTGCTCCAGTAACACCGGAAGATATTAAGAAGGTAATCCTCTCAATTAAATCCAATGCAGTAGGCGCTGACGACGTTAGTCGTCATATGATCGTCACAGTATTGGATCACCTACTCCCCGCCATTTCCCATATCATAAATTTCTCCCTTACCTCCGGTTTTTTCCCTTCTCTGTGGCGCAAAGCCTACATTATCCCGTTACCTAAAATCCCAAATCCATCGAGTCCAGCTCACTTCCGACCCATATCGATTCTCCCTTTCCTCTCCAAGGGGCTTGAGGCCTGTGTGCACAAGCAATTAACACAGTTTGTGTTAAACAGCAACCTGCTTAACCCACTTCAATCTGGGTTCAGACCAGGTCACAGCACTACATCCGCACTCCTTAAAGTGACTGGCGATATAAGGGCGGGCATGGAGGACACTAAAGTCACCGTGGTGGCTTTGGTTGATTTCTCGAACGCCTTCAATACCGTCAGTCATGATATCCTTCTTTCCATCCTTTGTCACCTGAATATATCTTCTGGTGCATTGAATTGGTTTTCCTCATATCTTAAAGGACGGTTCACATCGGTGACTTATCATCGAGCTGGCGTGAACTCGATTCTGGCGTCCCACAAGGCGGCATCCTCTCGCCGTTATTGTTTTCTATTTTCATCAATCTCCTTACCGAAAATCTTCAGGGTGCGTATCATCTGTACGCTGATGACTTGCAACTCTACGCGCAAGGAACAGTGGAAGGTATAGCATCAGTTGTCGGCATGATCAACAGTGACCTTGAGCACATTAAGTGTTGGTCTAGGAAGTTCGGTTTGGCTGTTAACCCTCACAAATGTCAGGCTATAGTCGTAGGCAGTCATCGCAGCATCAGTAGGCTAGGTCACGTATCAGTACCACCGGTAGTATTTGATGGCTCAATAATAGAACTGACCCCTACTGTGAAAGATCTTGGCCTTTACTTGGACTCAACTCTGAGCTGGACTGCTCAAGTATCTAACGTTTGCAAGAGGGTCACTGGTATACTGCGGGCTCTGTATCGTCTCAAAAACTTTCTCCCATCCACGACTAAGGCAATGCTTGTGCAGACCTTAATCTTTCCACTGATTGACTATGGTGATGTATGTTACTTCGACCTGAATGCAGATCTCCTCAATAAACTTGACCGCCTTTTCAACAACTGCATTCGATTCATCTTCAACCTCCGCAAGTATGATCATATATCTACATATCGCTCCCAGCTTAGATGGCTGCCCATTCGTGAGCGTCGTAATTTACGTGCACTCACGACTCTCTTCTCTTTCTTTACTTCTTCTACTCCCCCAGCCTACCTAACTCCTTACTTTCAATATCTGTGTGATAATCACAACCGTAACCTTCGTTCCTCTAATAATCTTTTTCTTCTCTGCCCATCACACACTTCTGGGTTTGTCAACTCTTCTTTTCCTGTCCAATCTGTCTTATTGTGGAACGCGCTCCCTCTTGAAATCAGGATGTCCACTAACCGTCTTACGTTTAAGAGCAAAGTTCGGGATCTCTTGTTAAAACAAGTTGCAGAATCTTCACACTTATCATAGTTTGTATTTATGACTAGCTGACCCGCGCAACTTCGCTTGCACATAAGAGAGAATGGATCAAAATTGTCCCGTTTTTGTAACATTTTTCACCCGTACTCTGCTCCTATTGGTAGTAGCGTGATGATATATAGCCTATAACCTTCCTCGATAAATGGACTATCTAACACTGAAATAATTTTTCAAATCGGACCAGTAGTTCCTGAGATTAGCGCGTTCAAACAAACAAACAAACAAACAAACAAACAAACAAACAAACAAACAAACAAACAAACAATCAAACAAACAAACTCTTCAGCTTTATAATATTAGTATAGATTTATATATATGTATATATATCAGTGGCGAAGGGTCAGTTTTTACAAAAGGTAAGCCGGAGCTATTAGTCATTGTCTAGGTATAGTACCTACATATTATGTACATCGTAAGAATATCGACGTAAAATTCTGCATAATAACAATATGAGAGTATTATCTACATTCGACTACAGTCTCTTATTTCTCTCTCTACAGTCTTATAATACATAGGTACTTACCATGCTACCTTATCATGCTTGTTTTGCATAAAGTTACTCTGTCTTCAGTAGTAACACGTAGGTAACACAACAGCACATATTCAAGATAACGTATATCGAACGATTGATGATTGTCTCGCACTGGTAACATATTATACAAGCAATTTAGAATGTATTCATCAACAATAAAATATCAAACACATTATGGATAAATGTAGAACACTTTAATAGAAATGAGTTTAACCTATAAATCTGACAAAATGAAAATTTACTCGAATAGAAACATGCAAAACAATTACTGTTTAATACACTGATACATTCACAGTTATGCACAAACACATTTACTAATGGACCAAGATCCCAGAGCTGCCAGACCTACGTCATTTTAGCAAAGCTGAAATTTTGAGGATTGTTAGTATAAAGGGTCTGTTAAGAGGTATGCACATCCACTACCTTGAAAGCGGGGCCGTTTCTGAGGTAGCGCGGAGTGAAGGTGCGTAAAAAACGACCCAACCTACGTTATAGTAGCAAAGTTGGTTTTCAGATATGTTATTAATGATATTATGTACAATTAAAATTGACTATTGCCAGACCGTTTCCCGGGGCCATTACTTCTGCCAGACGCCTTAAATGTTATTAAAAAATGAGGTCAACTACGTCATAGTAGCAAGCCTAAATTTTATATATGTTATTAAAGGTACAATTTTAAGACCCCCTGTATGCGGACAGACCATTCCGCAGGGCCCTTCGTCCCCTAGACGCCATTAAACTTTTTCTATGAGTGCGCGAGTAAGAGCATTATTCATACGCATAAATGAAAAACAATTGAATTAAAAAAATAAAAATTGAAAAATTATTGAATACTAGCTGACCCGCGCATCTTTGCTTGCATCACTTAAGAGAGATAGGTCAAAATGTTACATAAACGGGTTATGTAACATTTTTCACTGGTACTCTGCTCCTATTGGTCGTAGCGTGATGATATATAGCTTATAGCTTTTCTCAATAAATAGGCTATCCAACAGTAAAATATTTTTTTATTCGCACCAGTAGTTCCTGAGATTAGCGCGTTCACACAAACAAACAAACTTCTCAGCTTTATAAAATTAGTATAGATTAAAAGTACTTGGAATGTTTAGGAAGATAAGTAACATTATTTTGGGAATTATTTTAAAAATAGATATGCTTCAACAATTTCAACGAGCAAATTATATTGCGGGTGTCTGGAGTAATGCTCATATAAAGCGTCCTAGCATTTTAAGCCCAGCAAATAAAGGGTGGGTTCTAAAGGATAACCGTTATCATTTTAAGTGGTTTGATGGTGACCAATTGCCAAGTTTCGTAAGCAAATCACTTGAAAACGAATTAGGTATTTTATTTTAACTATAAATTATTTCAATATACCTACTTGTAACTGTTTTCAACATCATTACCTACATTTTTTTTACAGAGAATTCAAGTAACAATGAAGACGATGGTGGAGATGATTTAAATATTCAATTTGATGAGGGAAGTAAGAGCTCAGATAATGATGATGATGATGAATGACTACAATTTTTTTTTCATAATTTTTGTGAATAGTGTAAACCATATCTATTTTTAAAATAATTCCCAAAATAATGTTACTTATCTTCCTAAACATTCCAAGTACTTTTAATCTATACTAATTTTATAAAGCTGAGAAGTTTGTTTGTTTGTGTGAACGCGCTAATCTCAGGAACTACTGGTGCGAATAAAAAAATATTTTACTGTTGGATAGCCTATTTATTGAGAAAAGCTATAGGCTATATATCATCACGCTACGACCAATAGGAGCAGAGTACCAGTGAAAAATGTTACATAACCCGTTTATGTAACATTTTGACCTATCTCTCTTAAGTGACGCAAGCAAAGATGCGCGGGTCAGCTAGTATTCAATAATTTTTCAATTTTTATTTTTTTAATTCAATTGTTTTTCATTTATGCGTATGAATAATGCTCTTACTCGCGCACTCATAGGGAAAGTTTAATGGCGTCTAGGGGACGAAGGGCCCTGCGGAATGGTCTGTCCGCATACAGGGGGTCTTAAAATTGTACCTTTAATAACATATATAAAATTTAGGCTTGCTACTATGACGTAGTTGACCTCATTTTTTAATAACATTTAAGGCGTCTGGCAGAAGTAATGGCCCCGGGAAACGGTCTGGCAATAGTCAATTTTAATTGTACATAATATCATTAATAACATATCTGAAAACCAACTTTGCTACTATAACGTAGGTTGGGTCGTTTTTTACGCACCTTCACTCCGCGCTACCTCAGAAACGGCCCCGCTTTCAAGGTAGTGGATGTGCATACCTCTTAACAGACCCTTTATACTAACAATCCTCAAAATTTCAGCTTTGCTAAAATGACGTAGGTCTGGCAGCTCTGGGATCTTGGTCCATAATGTCAAACTGGTGAACAATGTTCGACTCATACTTTTGCAGGATGCTTAGCTTATATTTCGCCATCTCGCTCTTGCACGCGGCTCGCGCCGCGACAGAAACATGCGTAAGATCATGTGTCCGCCGCGGCGCGAGCGCTGTAGCGCGAGGCAACCCGCTCTTCCTCCGGCTTGCTCGCCACTATGCAGCGCGGTGTAAAGCGCGATCCAAAAGGTCGTAAGCGACATCGCCGCCATAGTTTCTATAGTACGCGATTCCCGATCAGCGCCTACGGTTTATTTCATTATTATTACTTCACGTTGCGTTTTTAGCGGAGCGTAATTTTTGAAGGGTAGGCGTTTTCGTACTGTTTCGATTAGATTATTGATTCCAGTTAAAGATTTCGGTTTAAATATTGTTGATTATTAATTAATTGTGTATTATTAGGAAAAATCAACAATTAATTTAACACTAATATTAAGTCTGTCCAGAAAGGGAAGCCGGTAGGAATCGAGTTGTATGGAGCCTTCGCCACTGATATATATATATATATATATATCAGTGGCGAAGGCTTATAAATATATATATATATATATATATTTATAAGTATTATATTTAGTTTATAGTATGTTTTTAATATCGTCTATTTAGATAATATATTGATTTATTCGTATTTAATATTTTATCATTATTAATAATTATGTATGTATATACTTATCCATATTTATGTACACTCACATGACCCATTGTTATTTATTTGTAAACCTCTTTCTCAAATAAATTTTCCTCTTTTATTATTTAAGCACCTACTTCATTTAATCTCTGCATCACCCCAAGGTAGACTGGCAGAAAATGCCTTTGGCATTAAGTCCGCCTTTATAATTTTTTTTTGTATAAGAAGTTTAAATAAATAAATAAATGAATAAAGGTAAGCCATGTCACAGAGGCATTAAAGAGACAATAGCACATCTCAAGAGAACTTACTACTGGAATAACCTGCACGAAACCGTCGCAAGCATCATAAATTCATGCAAACCGTGAAAACTAATGAAATGCGATAGGACACCAACTAAACCGGAACTTCAATTGACTCAAACTCAATCGAAACCCTTCGAAGAGATATTCATAGATACATTTTCAATCGAAAACTCTTACTTTTTAACAATTATCGATGCTTTCAGTAAATAAGGACAGGCCTTCGAAATCTCAAGCAGAAATACACCGGAAATAATTAGAGCGTTAATTAAATACTTCTCGTTTTACGGAATACCACTACGCATTAGCTCAGATTCCGGAACAGAATTTAATAATAATGTTATCATTCTACAAAATAGACTTACACATAGGAACACCTCACAATTCAAACTCTATGGGTTTAGTTGAAAGATTCCATTCAACAATTACAGAAATATAAAAATCATCGGATGCATTTAACTTAGCCTTTAACAAACACTATATCCAAAAATTAGTCCAAGAACACGCGAAACGCACCAAATATTTATATAAATATCTAACTGACAAAATGATTGACTCTAAAACTAAAATAAAGGAAAAACGTGGTGGTGAGGCAAAATTTAACATCAAGAAAGGAGACAAAGTTTATTTAAAAGGCGTTAATAATAGGCGCAGTAAAGATAAACCTAGATACCAGAAAGCAACAATTACGGGCGAAATAAATCGCAACACTGTCCCAGTAAAAACTAAAAACAGAGACACTAAGGTCCCTATTAAAGACATAAAACGTCCTTCACAGGTACATCCTGTCAATGATGACACTAATAATCCAAGGCCGGGCCCTTCAACTTCAACTGATTGAAGACAACCCAGGTATACTTCCTGTGAAAGAAGGCCAAGCATCAGTAAGCTTTTATAATTGGGATATAATTAAAATATTAGACTAAGAATTGATTTGCACTAATTTAGACTATAATATGTATTAATAAATATGATGAAATATAATCATATATGATAGATAGGTTAAATAATATATATAATTTAGATGGTAGTATTATCGACGCCGAGCTCCAAGTTCAATACATTATGAATCTTACGCTAGAAAAGTATAACCAACTTATTCTGAATTTTGGAATGAAAAGAGGTTTAATAAACCCGATTGGTTCTATAATGAAAGAAATTACTGGTAACTTAGATAATCAGGATGCCATTAGATATAGTCAATTTATTAATAAATAACATCCAAAACAAACAAAATACGATCATAAACAAGGTGACTTTAATATCTAAGATGATTGACACCTTTGTCAATACAACAAATTCCACCAGAAATAATTTCATTATATTAGAAAAAACAATTGAGGAAATTCAGGAAATTCTTAACAGAACACAAAATCAAAGAAGCAAGGAACTTGTGGCAACCTGCCTAACTACATTTACTAACCTTAAATTAACAAGTACTAATAATTATGTTACACTTTACAAACAGTAACACAATACAATAATACACTTATAATTATTTACAATACTTAACTAATATAATAACTAAAACAATAACAACAATATTTATTTACACCTCATTAATACTATCACACGTCATAAATTGCATCTATCCGAACGCCGGATAAATGACGTGCCAGCTGGTGGAATTATATTACGGAACCGCGCGCATCGCCAGCGCATTGTGACGTCGTCCTTGGGGCGGAGCTAAGGATGCGCCCGCGCGCTGACCTTCGAGAGTCGCCAGTCGAGATCCTACTGTCCGACGCGAAGCGCACGCTCATTGCACGCACCGCTTGCCTCCGCTACCCACGCACTATTTAATTGTTATCTGTAATTTATATCGCTGTGCTTTTTCTATTCTTATATTCTGTGCTTGACTTTCTGTGCCTTACTTCTACGCTGTACTTTCTTCTGTGTTTCTGTGTGCCTGTGAACCCTTCTTATACCTTCTTCTGTGTGTTCGTGAATATATGTTGTGAGTACAAACTGTTATTTCTTTTACTCGCCTACACGCCGTGAACACACGTAAATAATTATAGTGATAGTTCTAAATAGATTCCTAGTCCCTATCACTAAAACCTTATTATAAATAATTTTAATTTACTCATACATAATTTTCAAATTTTATTAATTAGATTAGACGAAGTCGAGACAGCAGTCGCTTTTAGTAAAATAAATGTTTTACATCAATCTTTATTGACTACCAATGAATTGTATAATTTACTAAGGAAAATAGAAAAAACAGATAAAGTTATATTCCCTGTAACTATGGATAATTTTATTAAGATAGAAAGTAGTAAAGACATTAAAGCATATTTAAAGGGCAAACGATTAACTTTTATCATGTCAGTACCAATGGTTCAGTCGGACACCTATAACTATTTTTCCCTACACCCTTTTCCTATGTATAATCCAAAGCTAAAATTAACTTTCCTTATAACTCCTAAACATTCCTACATCCTTGCGAAGGGATTGAAAACCGTACCATTATCTCAACCTTGTAAGGAGATAGACCAAGGAAAATTCTTATGTCATGAAGATTATATGTCTGTACAAAATAAAGATAAATGCATCGAAGATCTGATGAAATCTTCTACACAAATAACGTCGTGTGCACCAATACCAGTCGAATCTTCCGACGTACAGATCAAAGCTATACAACCAGACTCTTGGATAATCTACACCGGAGTTCAAACACTGCTATCAGAATATTGTGAAAGCGATATAAGTCAACATAACATTATCGGCACATATGTATATCCTAACATTGGACAACGATTGTAGAATCGAAGTTGGGAAGATAACGCTGAAGAAACAAACACGTCTTCAGGTAGCATCAGTAATGTTCCGCAGTATGACGAGCATCCACCTGCCCAACATAGTTCCTCCAAAGGAAACAATGCAGCGCAAGGCGATTAACTTGGATCAAGTAAATATGGAAAACTTGCAGTTTCTTTCTCACGCATTAAAAAGTGAAGTAAAAAGCCAATAGACATAGTGAATATACACAGTGTTAGTCTAAGAACTATAAAATTCTTTGTAATCCTAGTTTTAATATTTCTTGTTCTTGTATACCGTTACAGAGGCAAAATTATGTATAATCAAAATCATCATCCTAAATTTAGCAAAAATTTAAATGACGATTTTGAACTTAAGGAGGGAAGAATTATGCATCCTGCAGGGCCTCTTTAAACAATATCAATAGGTTAGAGAACAATAATATATTTGCTATGCACCAGTGGCGAAGGCTCCATACAACTCGATTCCTACCGGCTTCCCTTTCTGGACAGACTTAATATTAGTGTTAAATTAATTGTTTACTATTGCCAAATAATACACAATTAATAAATAATCACCAATATTCAAACCGAAATCTTTAACTAAAATCATTAATCTAATCGAAACAGTACGAAAACGCCTACCCTTCAAAAATTACGCTCCGCTAAAAACGCAACGTGAAGTAATAATAATGAAATAAGCCGGAGGCGCTGATCGGGAATCGCGTAGAATAAAAACTATGGCGGCGACGTCGCTTACGACCTTTTGGATCGCGCTTTACACCGCGCTGCATAGTGGCGAGCAAGCCGGAGGAAGAGCGGGTTGCCTACAGCGCTCGCGCCTCAGCGGACACATGATCTTACGCATGTTTCTGTCGCGGCGCGAGCCGCGTGCAAGAGCGAGATGGCGAAATATAAGCTAAGCATCCTGCATAAGTATTAGTGGAACGTTCTTCTCCAGTTTGACATTAGGTCATGTTTGTTTACTGTTTACCTACATCTTTCGCGCGCTCTTTAACAAATTAGAATATATTTTGTATTTATTACAACATTATTCCTTTATAAATGTGTTTGTGCATAATTGTGAATGTATCAGTATATTAAACAGTAATTGGTTTGCTTGTTTCTATTAGAGTAAATTTTCATTTTGTCAGATTTATAGGTTAAACTCATTTCTATAAAAGTGTTCTGCGTTTATCCATAATGTGTTTGATATTTTATTGTTGATGAATACATGCTAAATTGCTTGTATAATATGTTATTAAACAACCAGTGCGAGACAATCATCAATCGTTCGATATACGTTATCTTAAATATGTGCTGTTGTGTTACCTACGTGTTACGTACTACTGAATACAGAGTAACTTAATGCAAAACAAGCATGATTAGGTAGCATGGTAAGTACCTATGTATTATTAGTCTGTAGAGAGAGAAATAAGAGACTGTAGTCTAATGTAGATAATACTCTCTTATTGTTATTATGCAGTAATACGCTACTTTTACGTCGGCATTCTTACGATGTACTTAATATGTCCTATACCTAGACAATGACTTATAGCTCCGGCTTACCTTTTATAAAAAATGACCCCTCGCCACTGCTATGCACCCAACCGGAAGCAGCCTGTAGTCTTCTGGTTTAGGGTAGCGGCATCCTAGAAGATCCATTCTTTTCCTTCCTAAAGCATCACACTCGCACAGTATGTGTTTCATGGTTTCTGCTTCTTCATTGCAGTGCCTACATTTAGGGTCATCTACGGCTCCTATCTTATTTAGCATGTAGTTCGTGCCGTAGTGTCCTGTGAAAGCACCAAGTATTTTCTTGATGCTGTCTTTGCTGAGGTTTATTAGGTTATTACTCCAGCTTTTGTTGACATTGTTTATGAACAGTTTCGAATGGGTTAGTCCAGATATGGCTTTCCATTCTTTCAGATGCTGGTCCCTGGTGAAGTTGGTTATGGCCAGTTTGACTGTCGCATCAGGTAGTCCAATTATTAGTTCTGGACCTATTGGGAGTGATTCTGATCCTTTCCGTGCAAGTTCATCAGCTTTCTCATTCCCATCTATGCCCGCGTGGCCTGGTACCCAAACTAGCCTAACTTTGTTTGTTCGGCTTACCTTGTTCAGGTTCTTTATGCAATTCAGTACAAGTCCCGAATTGACCTTAAAACAGCAAAAAGCTTTAATAGCTGCTTGACTGTCGCTGAGTATATAAATGTCGCGATTTTTTGTATCTCGTTTTATAATCTCTTGGGTGCATTCGATGATTGCGTGTACTTCTGCTTGAAAGACTGAAGCATATCTGCCTAGGCTAGTGCTTATGCTGCAGTTCTCCGAGTGGACGCCTGCTCCTGTGCCGTTGTGCATTTTGGAGCTATCGGTGTACCATATCTGTCTCGATTTGGTTTGTGTGTAGAGACCTTGATTCCATTCTTCTCTCGTTAGAATCGTCATCTTAAAGGTTCTGTGAGGGACTAGTATTGTATGTATTTTGTCAGAGTTCATATCTAGCATCTCTTTTAGATGAGGTTTTATGCCCATGTTTGTATGGTTGCACGTCATCATCTTCCTTGTCCCGAGGTTTGCATCTTTGAGTCTTTTCAACGCATTGATTGCCTCTCTTTGGACTGTAAGGTGCAATGGAGTGATTCCAAGTAAGGTTTCCATTGCTGCCGTTGGTGTTGTTCTGAAGGCACCTGTTATAGACATGCAAGCAACCCTTTGGACTGTGCTGAGCGCTTTCTTGCATGTCTCTTTATTAGTTCTTGGCCACCATACTACACTTCCATACTTGATGATGGGTAGGATCATCATTGTGTAGATCCAGTATAGTACCTTTGGTTGGAGTCCCCATGTTTTGCCATAGGCCCTCGTGAGCATGCCAAAAATTCTTAAGGATTTATCGGTTATATGCTCCTGGTGTTTTTTCCAAGTCAGATCTTTGACCAGTATGAGTCCTAAGTATTTGACCTCTCTTACTCGTCCTCACTCTTACTTAAAACTTCATAAAAAATATTTACGCCAATAAACCGGTAAACGTTTATTGCCTAAATAAAATATGAATTGTTTTTTTGTTTGAATCTATAACAGGTATCTTGCCAATATATATTTTTACCTAAATTCCGCACAATAAACACGTGTGTCATGATATTTTTGTAAATATCATTAGGAAAAATCTGGAAAAAATTGCCAAGGTGTATCCAAACCCATAGATGTCGAAAATGACATAAAAGCATAAAGCCCATAATAGTACATTACCGAGTTATTGTTTGGGGGCGTCGATATTACCTAATCGTTTTATAACATTATAATATTTTATATGATACAAAAGAGTAGAGCTAGGCTTTTTAAGCTACATAAAGAGAGAAATCATAATAGAAGTGAAGGATTTCAGATGTTAAAAATTACTCAAAATTGTTTAGAATAGTTTGCTAAACTGCTACTTGAGTTCAAAGATTAAAAATAGTAATGATAAAATTAAAATGACTCTGAGTATAATTAATAGTGAAACTGGAAGAGAAGGGGGCCACGATCGTGAATATTGCTTGAGTGTTGGTAACAGAACCATAAGGGCGGATTTTGACGTAGCCCATGCTTTTGAAAAATTTTTCACAGACATTCCAATCTCGACTACCGAATCTTTGAACTCATCACCCACTGTCGCTGAAAGCATTCTTGAAGAAAACGTTACTATGTGTAACACTACTTTTAGGTTTGGCTATGTCTCGCATCTGGACATTATAATTTTTTTTTAATAGTATTAATGTAAAAAATACTGCAGATCTTTGGGGTAATTCAGTAGTCATTACAAAGTCTATTATTGATCTAGTTGCGCCCCAATTAGATCTAATATTTAATAAGTGCGTAGACGGTGGTGTGTTTCTTGATCTTATGAAAGACTAGCTGACCCGCGCAACTTCGCTTGCGTCACATAAGAGAATCATGATTTTCCCCGTTTTTGTAACATTTTTCACTGGTACTCTGCTCCTATTAGTCGTAGCGTAATGATACATAGCCTATAGCCTTCCTCGATAAATGGGCTATCTAACACTGAGAATTTTTCAAATCGGACCAGTAGTTCCCGAGATTAGCGCGTTCAAACAAACAAACAAACAAACAAACTCTTCAGCTTTATAATATTAAGTATAGATAGTAAAGTAATACCATTATTTAAGTCAGGCAGTACTTCAGACCCCACTAATTTTAGACCTATTTCAGTATTGCCTACATTTAGTAAAATCTTTGAAAAATTAATATTCGATCAAATGCATTGTTTCTTCACTAAACACAATTTATTACATAGGAAACAATTTGGCTTCACAAGGGGTCGCTCCACTATCGATGCTTGTGTTGAGCTTGTGAACCACATCTTCGACGCCTGGGGGGACTCACTCGATGCTCTCGGCATTTTCTGTGATTTGTCCAAGGCGTTTGACTGTGTTTCTCATGAAACGTTGATCAGGAAATTACATCACTAAATCACTACGGTATACAACATTCGGCACTGAATCTTCTTATCTCTTATTTAGATAATAGGATTCAAAGGGCTGACGTTAACGGTAAGTGATCTGCGGGATCTGCAGGATCTGCGGTTAAAATGGAAATGGGGGCGCCACATGGCGGCCACTACTCGGTCCTTTTTTGTTTTTAGTTTATACTAGCTGACCCGCGCAACTTCGCTTGCGTCACATAAGAGAGAATGGGTCAAAATTTTCCCCGCTTCTGAAACAATTTTTACTGGCACTCTGCTCCTATTGGTAGTAGCGTGATGATATACAGCCTATAACCTTCCTCAATAAATGGGCTATCTAGCACTGAAATAATTTTTCAAATCGGACCAGTAGTTCCTGAGATTAGCGCGTTCAAACAAACAAACAAACTCTTCAGCTTTTTAATATTAGTATAGACTAGCTGACTCGCGCAACTTCGCTTGCGTCACATAAGAGAGAATGGGTAAAAATTTTGCCCGTTTTTGTAACATTTTTCACTGGTACTTTGCTCCTATTGTTAGTAGCGTAATGATATATAGCCTATAACCTTCCTCGATAAATGGGCTATCTAACACTGAAAGAATTATTCAAATCGGACCAGTAGTTCCTGAGATTAGCGCGTTCAAACAAACAAACAAACAAACAATCAAACAAACAAACTCTTCAGCTTTATAATATTATTAAGTATAGATTAGTATAGATTAATGATTTACCACATCTTGTTAAGGATAGTCACGAGATAGTACTGTTTGCAGATGACACTTCACTATTGTTTAAACTTAAACGACAACAAACTACTCTTGACGACGTGAACATTGCTATCTCAAAGGTGGTACACTGGTTTGATGTTAAGAATTTGCTTTTAAACGAGCAAAAAACTAAATGTATAAAATTTGTAACACCTAATGTCAAACCAGTGAAAACAGCAGTAAAGATGAAGAAAGATGTGTTGGACCTTGTGGATAATGCTAATTTCTTAGGCATTACAATAGATTCTAAGTTACAGTGGGGACCACATATATCACAATTAGCGAATAGACTTAGTTCTGCAGCCTACGCGGTCTGAAAAAATCGTCAACTTACTAACATTGAAACAGCTAGGTTAGTCTACTTCAGTTACTTCCATAGTGTCATGTCTTATGGAATTCTACTCTGGGATAACGCTGCCGATACCCAAACCATCTTTGTACTGCAGAAAAGGGCTATTCGTGCAATTTATAATTTAGGAAGTAGACATTCACAAAGGGAAAAATTCAAGGAAATAAATATAATGACAGTGGCAAGTCAATATATTTATGAAAATTTAATTTATGTACATAAAAATATCGCCTTTTTAAAAAAAAAAAAAAGAGTGATATGCACAACATAAATACACGCAATAAAGACAAACTTGTTATCCCAGCCACTAGGCTCCAAAAAATAAATAAATCCTTCAGAGGTCAGTGTGTGCGATTCTACAATAAAATCCCGAGTGAAATTCAAAATTTAAGTCTCAATAAATTTAAGTTATTAGTTAAAAGTAATTTATGTCGTAAGGGATATTACACTATTAAAGATTATTTAGATGATAACAAAGCTTGGGACTATGCTGCTTCTACCAAGTCTATTTCAAAATAATGTATTACAATTTGATGAAATATGATTAACTGTGTCAGCAGATTAGTTTTCTTAAGATTTCTAATTAACTTTATTATTTGAATGTTATTTATGCTTCTTTTTTCTTTCTTTTCATCACTGCACACAGTAAATCATTACTACATTGTTATTAATAATTATTATGACATTGTCATTAATCATTGTTATGACATTGTTATTAATCACTATTATGACATTGTTATTAATTTTTGTTAAATATTGACATTTGAAAGGAGCAAGCCGTGAGTTTCTTGCCGTTTCTTCTCACGAGCAACAGCTTTACCGAAACGGTGGTTGTTCAGACAATATAATACAAATAATATGTAAAAACAACAAAAAGTAAAATATGTACAAAAATATTTATGTAATAAAAATAAAATGTATTTTTTTGTCATGACGCTCGATAGATGGCGTTGTATGCTAAATTAAAAGTCGCAAGCGTTTGTTTCACACCGAGTCTATATAAGACCCCGAGTGTATATTGTGTGTGTGTGTGTGTATCCGAATACAGTACCATACTTAAGAACAGGCGTCAGGTGTTTTATTGATATAATTCCCTAGTCGTCAATTTAGAACAACCGTGGTTCTGTGTTCTCGCACCGCCACCAACGCAAGCGCCATAAGGGTGCTTGTCCATTGGTCCTTCGAGCCGGATTTCGGATTTTTGAGAACAACGGTCCTTTTGAGGACCGCCGCCTGTACTCGCAGTGGATTGCTGCGACAAGGTACAAGGCCCCGCAGCGCTAGCGGCCCGCTTGAAGCGGTCAAGCTTGTAGCTGTCAGTGCAACGTGTGACGTAAGAGAAGACGTGAACAGTACGAGAACAGCCCGGTGACGTCAGGCGACGTCTTCTGGAGCAGTTGCTGGTGACGTCGCAGTCTACGGCATCGAGTCTACGCCGTGTGACATCACGGACGGTAGCCAGGAGTTCAACACGCCACATCACAGAGGGCAGCACCAGTCGGTCAAATTGTGTAGTGAGTGTGAAGTGCAACCGTGAGTACATTTTAAATAATTAGTACGAGATCAACTTTAATTGCTATTTTGAACCTTATTGCCATCAAGATTTAAACTTAGAAAATTTGAATAGAAACTGGACTTAGAACAATTTTGCAGAGAATTTGGACTTAGTAAATTTTAAGTGTAGTTTGTAGTTACTTTAGTTTAAATGCATGCTTAGGACTTAGAATATTTTTATAGAAAACGGGGGAACGGGGACTCTATGCCCGATTTTCTCCAAGTGTAAAACAACTTTTAAAACACTTGTAAAATTTTTGCGTTTAGTGCAGCACTTAGAATATTTTTGTTGGTTTTAACTTTAATTTTTTTGTTGTATTTTTATTTTACTTTTATATTTTATGTTTGCCTGTGTGTTTGGTTTATGTTTTGTTGGCTTTACTCCACGTATTTGCTTAAGCTGTTAATTTAGCTTATAAAAGCTTTTATTTGGCCAGCTTATACGCTTTATATTCAACATTTTTTTTTGTAGAAATAGATTTTATTTGGTGTTTATATTTTAGAAAGCTTTGCTTATTTTAAAGTATTTTCGTAGATTTAAATATTTTGATTAAAGTTTATTTACAGTTAAATTAAATTCATAAAAATGGAAGGATTAATCAATTTGTTAAGGAATTTACAAGTTGTTATACAAAAGGGTTTAATTAATTTTAAGAAGAGTCCGAAAGAGAGACTTACATTAGAGTACATAGAAACAAGACAAGAACTTTTAGAACAAGATTGGATAAAATTTAAAGATATTAATTCAAGGATACATGAAAGTTACGATGTAGAAGAGATTGGTCAGGAAGTAGTGGATATCTATGACGCTACAGAAGACAATTACATTACTTATAAATCACTCATGAAAACAATGCTAAATAAACTTACTGCTAAATTACCACAAGAAAAGGCTAGTGACAATTCATCTAAAAAATCATCAAATTCTTTTGTAAAATTACCCAAAATTACCATACCTACTTTTTTAGGTAATTATAGCGAATGGGTCACTTTCAATGATTTATTTATAGCCTTAGTACATAAAAATGAATCTTTGGATGATTGTCAAAAGCTTCATTATTTGAAAAATCATCTTACTGGAGAAGCCGAGCAATTGATTAGGCATACTCCTATAAGTGACGCTAATTATGCTCAATGTTGGGATATTTTGGAGAAACGGTATAACAACAAAAAATATCAAGCTAATTGTATCCTTAAACGTTTATTTGGCCAAAAGCGCATGTATACAGAGTCAGGTTCGGCTCTCAAAGAATTGTTGGATACAACCAATGATTGCCTAAATGCACTTACAAATTTGAAAGTAGATGTGAGTACATGGGATATAATTATAATTCATATTGTAGTTAATAAATTAGATTTAGAGACACGCAAACAGTGGGAATTGACTGTAAGTCCCACCGATAGTAACGAATTGCCAACGCTTAAGCAATTTAGGTTATTTTTAGAAACGCGTTTTAGAGCATTAGAGTTTATAGAACCTGCTAAAACAGCAGCCCACCAGGTCAATAGAACTATAGGTCAAAAATCGAAGTCCTTGCTGGTTACAAATTCGTCTGGCATGCGGTGTGAATTCTGCACTGAATACCATAAACTCTGCTTTTGTAAGAAGTTTGCAAATCAGTCAATTAATAGCAGACGTGAATTTGTAGCACAAAACAAACTTTGTTTTAACTGCTTAGGCAGTAATCATACCACATATACTTGTAAGGCTCCAAGTACTTGCAAAATATGTCAAAAACGACATCATTCTTTGCTGCATCTCGAACAACCAAGCTCTCAGATCACTAATGTAGCCACTACCGCTTTAGTAGATCAGCCCAGTTCCTCTAACGTAATCGATAAACCAATAATTTCGTGTCTATCAACCAATACTTTACCCAAACCCAGACAGATTTTGTTAGCCACGGCGCTAATAAAAGCCGAGTCCAGGTCGGGTAATTATCAGGTAGTTCGCGCCTTGCTAGACCAAGGGTCGCAGGCTTGCTTTATAACCGAAGCCACAGTACAATTGCTTCACCTTAAAAAGATTCCAATACAAGGAATCATTTCGGGTTTGGGCAGTGACAGAACAACTATAGCAAATTATATGGTTAGCTTATCGATAAGGTCACGAGTAGATAGCGACTTCAAGCATCAGTTCAATGCATATGTTCTGAGTAAAATTACATCCTACTTACCTGAACGTCATATGACTGTAACTCATTTTGATTGGCTCGGCTCAAATTTATCTCTCGCAGATCCAGGTTTTTATGCACCCAATAAGATAGATCTACTTTTGGGAGCAGATGTTTACAGTTCCATCATAAAGGAAGGCATTAAGAAGAACCCTTCTGGAACTCTCATAGCTCAGAGCACTACTTTGGGATGGATAATTTCAGGTTCAGTTTGTCCCTCTGATGTTTACAAGGTAAGGACAAGAAATATCAGCGTCATGCATGCGCAGATAAAGGAAGATGAGCTCTTGAAGAAGTTTTGGGAAATCGAAGAACAAGGTAGCACAAAACAGCTATTTACACCAGAAGAGGAAAGATGCGAGGAGTTATACAAGCTAACTACTGAAAGGAATAGTGAAGGCAGATATGTTGTCAAACTACCATTCCGAGACTCAAATCCACCATGTAAGTTTGGCAATTCACGGGGCATAGCGGAAGCTAGATTTAGGTCATTAGAAAAAAGATTAGGTAGAAATATAGAACTTAAGCAAGAGTATAGTAGGGTAATAAAGGAGTATTTAGATTTAGGACACATGAGAGCAGTAGAGAAAAATGATAACAAAAAACAAGAAGCGGTTTATCTTCCACACCACGCCGTAGTCAGGAATGATAAATCGACTACTAAAGTCCGCGTAGTCTTCAATGCGTCTGAGAAGACCAACAAAGGCGTATCTTTGAATGACACTTTGATGGTAGGGCCAACGTTACAAGCAGATTTGCGACACACAGTACTGAGATGGCGACTACATGCTATAGGTCTAGTGGCCGATATCATCAAGATGTATCGTCAAGTAAGAGTGGCGGATGAAGATACGATGTTTCAGCGTATTCTCTGGCGTGATAGTCCTGAAACACCAATAACAGACTACGAGCTCTTGACTGTTACGTTCGGCACAGCCTCTGCTCCTTATCAGGCAGTTAGAACACTCCATCAAATAGCGTACGATGAAGGAGAACAGTATCCACTTGCTATGGATAAAGTTTTAAACTGTTTCTTCATGGACGACCTGATGACGGGTTGTGATAGTGTTGAAGAAGGTGCTGAAATATACAAACAGATTACAGAATTACTAAGCAAGGCAGGATTTATTTTACAGAAATGGAATAGCAATAAACAAAAGATGTTAGAAGTAATAAAAACAATTGAAATAAATAAAACAAGAGAACAATTAGGTCAATCAAGTACAACTAAGAAAATAGAGAACAAAAAAGAAAATTTAGAGGACAACAATATAGAAATACAAGAACAAAAGGACATAGAATTAAAACTTGATAGTACAATAAAAATCTTAGGACTCACCTGGAATCGTAGTGAGGACATATTCCAGTACTCAGTAAATTTCCCATCAGCATTGACTGCTCCTGTCACCAAAAGAGCTGTAATTTCTGAAATCGCTCGACTGTTTGACCCTTTAGGTTGGTTAGCTCCATCAGTAATTCTGGCAAAGATTTTTATTCAGAAATTGTGGCTCGCAGGAGTTGGTTGGGATACAGAACTTAGTACAGACTTGGTGAACGAGTGGACAACTTATCGAGCAGACCTTGCCCTAGTTAGCAAAGTTCAGGTACCTCGCTGGCTTGGCACTAAGCCTAAAGATGATTTGGAGTTACACGGGTTTAGTGATGCCTCCAAGGCAGCATATGCTGCAGTAATATATCTGCGTAGAACGGATAGCACAGGTCATGTACACGTCTCACTACTGGTTGCAAAGACACGAGTCGCTCCCATTAAGCAAGTCAGTATTCCACGTTTGGAGCTGTGTGGTGCGGTACTGCTAGCTAAGTTATTAGTCGAAACAGCTGAAATCTTAAGTATCCCAAGGGAAAAAATTATAGCATGGACCGATTCCACTGTTGTGTTAGCCTGGTTAAACAGCCATCCCAGCAGATGGAAGACTTTTGTTGCCAATCGCACCTCTGAAATATTAAATGTAACAGATTCATCTCAATGGTTTCATGTTTCAAGTGCAAATAACCCTGCAGACTGCGCCTCACGAGGATTACTACCAAACTTATTAGTGCAAAATCAAATATGGTTTTCAGGTCCATCTTTTTTAGGGAATACAGAAATTGTATATAGTAGACCAAAAGATTTGATCTGTAACTTAGAACAGTCTATAAAAACACACGTAGCTACAATACCGGTATCAATTATTGATAGGTTTTCATCTCTAACGAAACTATTGAGAGTAGTATCTTACTGTCGTCGTTTTTTAAATAAGGGCAAAAATCAGGAAAATTATTTACAAAAGATAGAAATAGAAGAAGCACAAAATACATGTATAAAAATAGTACAAAAGGATATATTTAAAACTGAGTACACACAATTAAAAGAAAAGGGCTATTTACAAACTAGAACTAGTGATTTAAAATCTTTATGTCCATATCTGGACAACAAGGACATTATGAGAGTTAGAGGTAGGTTAGAAAAGTCGCTATTAGAAGAACAAACTAAACACCCAATTGTTTTGCCAAAGAAGTCTCATTTCACAGAGCTTGTTGTGGCCGATGCTCATAATAAAACTTTGCATGGCGGTCCACAACTTATGATTAATTATTTAAGGACAAAATATTGGATCATTGGAGTTAAAAATCTCGTAAAACATCACGTACGCAAATGTGTTACCTGTGCTAAGCAGAGAGCAAGTTGTAAAAATCAATTCATGGGTTCTTTGCCAGCTGTTCGCTGCACCCCAGCACGTCCATTCTTACACAGTGGGGTTGACTACGCTGGTCCCATAAATATAAGAACCTCCAAGGGCCGCGGGCACCGCTCATACAAAGGGTACATTTGCCTATTTGTGTGTATGTGCACACGAGCTATGCATTTAGAGATAGTAAGCGATATGAGTACACAGGCTTTTTTGGCTGCATTTTGACGTTTTGTGTCACGTCGAGGGCATTGCGCAAAATTATGGAGCGATAACACTACCACATTCATTGGTGCAGACCGAGAGCTGCAACAACTATCAGCTTTTCAGTCTACTATAGCAGAGAGTCTGGAAGCAATTGGTACTGAATGGCATTACATTCCTCCCCATGCACCAAATTTTGGTGGTTTATGGGAGTCAGGGGTGAAATCAACAAAATTTCATCTCAAGCGAGTAATTGGTGAGTCGACTCTTACGTATGAGGAACTGAGCACATTGTTGACACAAGTAGAGGCATGCTTAAATTCGAGACCAATAAGTATTATTAGTTCAACTGATTCTAGTGAGCCATTGCCACTAACACCAGGACATTTTTTGATTGGCGAGCCACTTATAAACGTACCTGACGTCAATTATGAAGGTACCAGTGTAGGTTGTTTAACACGTTGGCAATTCGTTCAACGAATGTTACAATCATTTTGGCGTCGATGGTCGAATGAATACTTGTCAAACCTCATGAATCGGTACAAGTGGTCTGTACAAGTACCAGAACCTAATGTTGATGATATTGTACTCCTTAAAGAAGATGACCTGCCACCATGCCGATGGTCATTAGGTCGAGTCATACAAAAGCATCCGGGTCAGGATAATATAACCCGTGTAGTCACACTACGTACCAAATCATCGACTTTGAAAAGGCCCACATCTAAACTTTGTATTTTACCAATTGCACAAGACTGATATATTTTTTAAATTATTTATACTTATACAATATTTACAAACTGAATCAACTGTTTATTTATTGCTGATGTGTTTAATTTTAAGATTGATTTTTTGTTTGGGTTCTACTTGTTATGTATTTTTTGTCAGCTATCAGCTGAGTAGAACAACTATTTATATTATAGAACAATGTGAAGGACATTTCGCCACTAAATGTCCTTGGTGGGCGGTATGTTCAGACAATATAATACAAATAATATGTAAAAACAACAAAAAGTAAAATATGTACAAAAATATTTATGTAATAAAAATAAAATGTATTTTTTTTGTCATGACGCTCGATAGATGGCGTTGTGTGCTAAATTAAAAGTCGCAAGCGTTTGTTTCACACCAAGTCTATATAAGACCCCGAGTGTATATTGTGTGTGTGTGTGTGTGTATCCGAATACAGTACCATACTTAAGAACAGGCGTCAGGTGTTTCATTGTTATAATTCCCTAGTCGTCAATTTAGAACAACCGTGGTTCTGTGTTCTCGCACCGCCAACACAAGCGCCATAAGGGTGCTTGTTCATTGCACTTGCAGATAAAAAATATTTTTCACGATTTCAAATACTTGTTAAAGTTTATGAAATAAAGAATATTTGACTTTGACTTAAATAATCATTTACTTTTCTTTTTTTTCGTTACAGCTATATTGAAAACTAGCTGACCCGCGCAACTTCGCTTGCGTCACATAAAAGAGGTCATAATTTTCCCCGTTTTTGTAACATTTTTTACTGGTACTCTGCTCTTATTGGTCACAGCGTGATGATATATAGCTTATAGCCTTCCTCGATAAATGGGAAAATAATTTTTCAAATTGCACTAGTAGTTCCTGAGATTAGCGCGTTCAAACAAACAAACTCTTCGGCTTTATAATATTAGTTTAGATGTACCTATTATCAAAGTTAATAAATGAAGATTTATGTATCGTGTATTTTTTAATTGCACGTATTTAGATAGCGACTTCGTTATAATTAGTTTGTAGGTGTACATATGTATGTATGCAATAAATGTGTGTGCAAGCGTGACGCATGTGAGACGACTCGGCCAGTTGCTGCGCAGTGGCCCGACAGAGCGCTAGGTTGTTAACTTGGTAGTAAATAATAATTTTTGGTAATCTATAAATAAATTGTGTAATTTTGTATTGTTATATAAATATATATGTGTGTGTGTTTACAATAAATGTTTTATATATTATCAACAAACGTTCTTTGTCGGACCAGTGCCGGTAACTCCCTTGTAGCGCTTTAGGAAGTCTCACATTTATGAATAGTTTGGACACAGTATAAGGTGATAGCAGTTGAGGCGTGCGGGTTCAATTCCCGTAGTGCACTTCTTAACAAAATAGGTGTGTAAACAGTAGAGACACCCTATAAATTTAACCCATTACTGTCCCACTGCTGGGCAAGGGTCTCCTCCCGTAATGAAGGAGGGGTTAGGTCTTGAGTCCACCACGCTGGCCAAGTGCGGGTTGGGGACTTTGCACGCCCTCAATAAATGTTTTAAACAAATTTTTAGGCATGCAAGGTTTCCTCACGATGTTTTCCTTCACCGTTGGAGCATGTGATAATTATTTCTAATACACACATAACTTCGAAAAGTTATTGGTGTGTTGCCTCGGGTTCGAACCTGCGACCACTTGCGTGGGAGGTGTCAACTTATACCACTCGGCTATCAGGCTACCCTATAAGTTTTTATTTGTATATTCCAGAATGTCAGCAGAGAAAAAGAAAAGAAAATATTATTCTTGGAATGAAACTATTTAGTATGAAACTTGCCATAGAATCTTTAAGAAAAGAAACGATTGGATTAAATGAAGCGAATCGAATGTATGGCGTTTCAAAAGCCACATTAAAAATACGATTGAATGGGAAAAGCAAAAAAAAAGCTGTTGAAGAAGTTCAGATAGTGGGTTCAGAAGGAGATCTCCCTGAAGCTTTAGAAACGGAATTAAGGGATCACATTGTTGAAATAGAGAATTCTTTGTTCGATATTAGAGTAAGTGCGCCAATTATGGACTGGTTCCGTAATATGGACTACCTACATTTCTCCAAAACCATCAGTCGTAGATAGGTATCGGTCTCCGCACACTGAATTCCACCCCGCCCGCGCCTCGCTAGTCGTTTGCTGGTCGGCAGAGAGCGCGCACGCATTAACGGCAGCCATTTTTTGTTTTTGTCATCGCGCGACGTAATTTTTTACCTTACTTCGTAAGCTCATAACTTCAGCAAATATTACTGTTCGGAAAAGTGAATTATACCAGGCATAAGGTGAGTTGTTTTATAATCATTTAAAATAAGTTGTTATATCTAATAGTTTAAATATTTTTCTTAGCAACAATATTAACCTAAAAATGTATGTGTGTTACAATATGGACCACCGGCATGTTTTTAATATGGACTAGTGGTCCATATTACAAACAGTGTTATATTAAACTAGCTAACCCGCGCAACTTCGCTTGCGTCACATAAGAGAGAATGGGTCAAAATTTTCCCCGTTTTCGAAACATTTTTTACTGGTACTCTGCTCCTATTGGTAGTAGCGTGATGATAATAATATATAGCTTATAACCTTCCTCGATAAATGGGCTATATAACACTGAAATAATTTTTCAAATCGGACAAGTAGTTCCTGAGATTAGCGCATTCAAACAAACAAACAAACAATCAAACAAACAAACAAACTCTTCAGCTTTATAATATTAGTATAGATTATTTTATTTTGATTGTTTAAGGATGACATCTACGAATACTACAACCAAAGAAAAGACCAGACAAACATGGGATAAAGAGGCAATGGCTAATGCAATTAAAGCTATACGAGATAAGCAAATGGGTTTCTTAAAAGCATCTAAAACATATGGAGTACCCAAAACTACGCTTATACGCTTATCGAAAATGGAAGATCAGTCACTTAGCGACGTGACGAACCATAAACTTGGAAGAAAATCGACTTTGCCGAGTGAATTGGAAGCTGAATTGTGTGATTATATTTTAGAAATAGAAAAATCTGGATTTGGTCTTACGCGCAGGGACATCAGATCTTTAGCTTGCCAGTTAGCGGAAAAGAATAATATAAAGCACACGTTTTCTCAAGATAATGAATCTGCGGGAAGATCATGGTTGCAGTTGTTCCTTAAGCGCCATTCAAAGCTATCCTTTCGCCGTCCAACTGGCACATCAATAGCTAGAATGAAAGGATTTAACAAAGAAAATGTTAAAGAATTTTTTGACTTGTTAGAGAGCTCTTTTGATAAAATCCAGTATCCTGCAACCAATATTTATAACGTGGATGAAACTGGAATTTCAGTGGTACCATTGAAAATGCCGGAGATACTAGCTCTCAAAGGCAAAAAACAAATAGGAACGGTAACATCAGCAGAACGTGGATCAACGATCACTTGTGTGATATGTATGAGTACAAGTGGCACATTTGTCCCGCCGATGCTGATATTTCCGAGGAAACGGGTCAATGCACTACTGATGAAAGGTGCTCCACTTGGTGCCATCCATGCTTGTCATCCATCCGGATGGATACAACTTGATCTATTTACTCGATGGTTTGAGCATTTTTTACAGCATGTGAAACCATGTGCCACATCACAGGTTCTACTGATTTTAGACGGCCATGCAAGCCACACCAGAAATACCAAAGTTGTGGATTTAGCCAGAAAAAACCATGTTCGCTTGCTGTGTCTGCCTCCACACTCAAGTCATAAAATGCAGCCACTTGATAAAGCATTCATGGGTCCATTAAAAAAAATACTTGACTGAAGAAATTCGCAAACGACTACGAATGCAACCTCGCGCAATAACACATTTTGACATTGCGGAATTATTTGGTCTAGCCTATGTACGAGCTCAGCGTGCAGAATTGGCCATTAGCGGTTTCCGTGCTACAGGGATATATCCCGTTATCATGACTTTATTGACGAAGACCTTCCAGCAGCAGAGGGGCCTTCTAATGACCCAGCGCGCGATATAACGACACCAATTGATATAATTCCTGATAACCCGATACCTGAGCAAAAGGCTGTTGTACCTGAACCCGATAACTGCCTACCTGAGACAAGGGTTGTTGCATCTCCCGCACCTCAATCTGTAATCAAACCATCACCCCAGAGTGTTGATGGAGATCATGAAGCAAATGCACAAACAGGAGTGTCAACACTGACTATGAATGACTCAATAGTTAGTCCCTCTACATCATCTAAATCATATTTTTCGCCAAAAGTGTTGCAGCCTATACCGCATTTAAGGAAAACTGTTAGCAACAGAGGAAGAAAAGCCACCAAACCTACAATCTTGACATTTTCCCCTTATAAACAAGATTTAGAGACGTCGTTACAGAAGAACTTAAAAAAAGATACGCCAAAGAAACTGCCAAAGAAGACAAAAAAGAAAATGCCAAAAAAACAGCCCAAAAGAAAAGAAAAATCATCGTCGGAAAGTTCGACCGATGAAAGTCCTGATCGTTCCCAAAATGAAAACGGTAAATGTTTATATTGTAATGGGCTTTTTTCTGAAGACGTACATGAAGAGAAATGGATTAAATGTGCATCATGCAGGGAGTGGGCTCATGAAGAATGTGCTGGCATTGAAGATAAGGTTGATTTTTTTGTTTGTGAATTGTGTACCAGCAATTAGGCGCTTAACACACTGCCCCGCACCACGCAGCGTAGCGCGTGAATGCGTGTTCGAACGTTGCTTGTAAGTATCTCCGTTTGTATGGAAAACACGCACAGTCTAACACACAGAAAATGCATCCACGCGCGTTCATGCGGATCACGCGCATACACGCGTGTTTCCATACAAACGGAGATACTTACAAGCAACGTTCGAACACGCATTCACGCGCTACGCTGCGTGGTGCGGGGCAGTGTGTTAATCGCCTTAGTTTCTTCTTACTAGTTGACTGATTTAGTTTAAAGCAACACGTCCTTTTTTTTTCAATAATTTTGTACCAAATTCACTATGGTCCATATTTTGAACCAAGTGGTCCATATTTTGTACACTTTTTTCTAATGTACAATAATGACATATTTTAGAAAATGTTGATTATTTCTAAGATGTTAATGTTCCTTAAGAATTCTAAAAATTGTTTTTGTTCCTAAATAACTATCAAACCTTTCAAAATATGTAAGGCTGATTAATCTTTACAATTCCGAGTTTTATTACAAAAAAACCTTATGGTGGTCCATAATTGGCGCACTTACTCTACTCCCAAAGATGTCAGAGAGCTTGCCTTTTGATTGGCTGAGAGAAATAAAATTTGAAAATCGTTTTAATAAAACCAAACAAGCTGCAGAGAAAAAATGGTACTATGCATTTATTAAGCGCCATCCAGATATAAGTCTCCGTCAACCAAGAGCCACATCTATGAGCAGAGCCACTGGGTTCAATAAGAAGATAGTTAAATAATTCTTTGATAAATTGGAAGACATTATGGACAAAAATGATTTACATGATCCTCAGCGAATTTTCAACATGGACGAGACTGGGTTGTCAACTGTCCAGAAGAAGCCTCGAAAAATACTAGCCCTGAAGGGGAAGCGCCAAGTGGGTTCCATTACTAGTGGTTAAAGGGGTGTAACGACCACTGCTGTAGGTATGTTGCGCTAGTGCTGCTGGGTTTTATGTACCGCCGCCGCGCCGCTTATAATTTTTAAGCGTAAAGGATCAAAAGATGAGCTACGGGATGGGGCACCTCCTGGAACAATATTTGCATTTAATCCCGACAGTGGGTTCATTAACGAAGAGATTTATACATTGTGGTTGCAACATTTCGTGGAAACGGTGAAACCAACCCCTGAAAAGAAAGTTTTACTTGTGCTAGATGGTCACACAAGCCACACAAAAAATTTAGAAGCAATAACTTATGCAAAGGCTGACAACGTCATATTGGTTTCATTGCCTGCACACACGACACACAAATTACAACCTCTTGATGTATCGTTTTTCAAGCTTCTGAGCCTTTACTACATCGAAGAAACAGAAAAATACCTGCGTCAGAATCCTGGCAGAGTTGTCACAACATTCCAAGTATCTATGTTGTTTGGCATTGCTTATTCTAGAGCAGCATCTGTTGGCAATGCTTCAAATGGCTTTTCAAAAACAGGCATATGCCCGCTAAACAAAAATGTTTTTGCTGACTATGAATTCATAAAACTCATGATGAGACAAATGAGAATGTCCCACTAAACGAAATTGATCCCCTATCTGCGATTTACCGGAAATTATGGACACGGAACCTGTCGTTACTTTACCTGAACTGGAGTATCGAAGTCAAAATATAGTCACCGAGACTAAAGGTACAGATGAACTGGAAGAAACCTCAACAGAATCAGGTAAAGAAAAAGACGCAGCCAACACAAATAAAGATACACTCAAATCAGGATCAGAATACTCATTCCATATTGATCAGATATTTCAAGGATCAAAATTAATTGCCAAAAAGTTTCGCCAGAAATGTCGTAAATCCCAAAATAGTTTGGAGTTAACCTCGTCGCCGTACAAAACCACTCTGGAGCAAGTGCAAGCTAAAGTGAAAAAACCAAAAATGCTAAAGCTGACCGCTAAAAATAAAGAACCTTAACCATCAACTAGCAAGAAGGCAAAAACAGAAGTAGATATAAAAAAATGGTTCTGCAAGCTTTGTCTTCAGTGCAAAGTAGAAGACATGATAAAGTGTCAGATTTGTAATGCATGGGTACACAATGTACACATGCATTGTGCCTGCGTCAATAAGAGTACCAAAAAGTTTTTATGTCCTCTGTGCAAGACTTAAAAATATTTTAAAAGATATTATATTTTCAATTTTGTATTAAGTTTAAATGTCCTTTAGGCAAGAATAAGTTAATACTTTGAAGTTTATTTTCCTTTTTGATTACATTTTAAGTTTATTATGTGTAAGACAAAATATTTTGGAAGTTATTTTTGTTATTTCTCATTAAGTTTCTTCTCTTATTTCTTTTCGCATCATTTGCGAATAAATAAATCATTTATGAATAATTGTTGATTCCTAGTTTAACTAATTGTACGTAAATTCAAGTCTGAAATTATATTAATAAACAATGACTGATAATAATTGTTGATCTCATGCAAGTTTCAAAACTGTCAGTTATAAAATTATAATAAAAAAGTATTTCTTATTTTGTGTTTCATTAGAGTCACCTTCATTGGACCGTTAGTAAAAATATTTCTAAGTCCAAAGAAGGCAACTAAGGTCCAAAGAAAGCAACTCCTCATTGAAGATTTATTTAAGTTATTTCTAAAACCTCTCAACTTTCATTGTCAATCATTTATATATCATTAATTTACATAAATAGTATTAGTTTACAACAATTGTTTCTCATTTGTCGGTGATATTTCATGAGATATTATATGATATAATAAAGTGGTCCAATCATAGCAACCTTTCCCTAATAATTGGTGACAGAATATTTAAGAGATTCTTATAAATAGATAGATATTTAGGTCTCAAGCATTTTAAATGACTCCATTCTACTTCCATAAGAGATCGACGACCATACGACTACAGACTCTTCTCCATATTACATCGATTGTACATAAAATTGAATTTAAATGAGCAGCTCTGTCTTTGTGTTTGACAGTGACAGATTTTCAAACAAATAATTCTGCGTTTTTCGTTACGGTTGCGTTGTGTCAAACAAACTAGACATAACTATAAAACAGTAAAAATAAAATATTAGAATTTTACATTTAACGTTTTTGTTACATTTAATGTTCTTGAATCTGAACATTCAATGAATCTGACGTAAATTATTTGAAAACTATGTTGACTTTTCATTCATCATCCATCATAAAATTACTTATGGTCTTTTGTACTAATCCCCAATCTATAGACATATTTTTCATTTCGGGTCGCTTTAAATTACTTTAGACAATCAACTGAATGGAGATCTGCCATAAAATGACGTTCTCCCTCTGAACTCAGTGACAACATTGAAAGTACTCGTACGATGCCGGCGGCGACTCGATGCCGCGCGGGGTTTCCCGCGTATTCAAGGACGCGCGAGCATTTTTTGTCAGGTTCAAGCACTTAGAGTCTGTCAAATGAGAGTAGACACTAGAAAAAGGCGGAAAATTAAAAAAAAAATAAAAATGGTAACCCTATATTTTTGACTGTAATGCATTTTGATACTTTATTTTTATATTTATTTTTGATATGTTTATATATATTTTTTAGTCCACGCCCGCTAAGAACTAGTCTTATAACGCGGGGAACTGTACAAAAATAGAAACAGCAAACGCAAAGAACAGCCAGATTTAAAACTGATATGTGTAGATCTCATACAAATATTTTATTTGTTATATAATATTCACTACTAGTTAAGTATTTAACTAACTGGTGAAGAAGAAGCAGAGGACCCGAACGTTCGTTTTAATAATAATATATTTGATAGAAATAGAATATTATGACAAAATTATCAGGTAATAAGTAAAACAGCTAGAATATTTTAAATATAAATTTTATTCACAGTGTGGCGATCAACCACCACGACAAAGATCAGCGAACATCGCGTCAAGATCGCCCGCTACCCGCTCGCAAGTTTGACCGCTGTTCGTCCTTCTGCGCGTGCGCAGGGCCTCGAGCGCCGGACCGCGGGCACTTCTTCGCCGTCCCTCTAGCTACGCGTTGCTTTGTATAAATTCTTTTAACTTGCATATTGCTCCGCTTTAATTAACTGTATTCATATATATCTTTAGTTCTTACATTAAATTTATATCATATAATCATAATTATATAAATCATTTCGCGTTATTTATTATTTATCATCCACAATCACCCGTATTCATCAAGCACAGTCTTGCTTAGTAGCTGAATCAATTCCCGGCTTAGTGGTGGGATAGGTAGGATACCTACTCCTACATTGGTGACTCCGACGTGATCGCTTGCAGTAACTACTGGAAAAGAAGCTGGAGACTGTGGTAAAGTTGTGGTTTGGTCTTAAGCGTTGAGCGATTTTTTAATTGATGCCATCAAAATGAGTGTAAAAGCCGATGAGAGTCCATCAGTTAGCGGTGATGAAGTGTTGCGAGTCAGTGTGCGTGTACCTCCGTTTTAGCCAGAAGAGCCAGCGTTGTGGTTCGCACAAGTAGAGTCCCAGTTTGCCTTGTCTCGGATAACCACAGACGAGACTGAATTCTGTTATTTAGTTGCTCAGCTAGATCACCAAAACGCTGTAGAAGTGAAGGATGTGATCACTAATCCACCCGCAACCGACAAATATTTGAAATTGAAGACGGAGCTAATGAAACGTCATTCAGCTTCACAGGAGAGGCGTGTAATACAGCTTCTGACGCACGAGGAGCTCGGTGACAGGAAGCCATCACAGTTCTTGCGACACCTGTCGGGTTTGGTTGGCCCGTCTGTGCCCGCTGATTTTGGTCTAGCAGGTTACCGCAGAACATACAGACGGTTATACAGCCACGAGGATGGACCTCGATAAAGACAAGCTGGGTGATCTGGCCGATAAGGTCGTCCCACAATATAAACGCGCAAATATATGGCGCACAAATAGATGGCGCAACAGATCGCAGAGTTGGCAAGGCAAGTCGCTGCATTAACTAATAAGTTAAATAACTCCGATCGTTCTCGCTCTAGGTCTAACTCAAAATCTCGCTCGAGAAGGTCACACTACCGCAGCCGTTCTAGACCGAAGCAGCCGCCACCCGATCATCTACATTGCTTTTATCACTTTACGTATGGTAACAAGGCCCACAAATGCACACAGCCGTGTACCTACCGCGCGGGAAACTCCAAGGGCAGTCGGCAGTAGCGGCTCGCGACTGTCCCTCACTACCAGGCCGTCTGTTTGTCACCGATCGCAATAGTAAAATGCAGTTTTTAGTGGACACGGGATCAGATCTTTGCGATTTTCCGCGATTTGCAGTTAAGACGCCCTGTGTTAGGTCCAAGTTTGATCTTGTAGCGGCGAATAACACAGTTATACATACTTACGGACCTGCATTCTTACACTTGAACTTAACCTAAGTTCAAGGCGGGATTTTACCTGGAATTTTACAGTCGCGGACGTTAACAAGGCCATCGGCCATTGGCGTAGATTTTCTGAGCCACTATAATCTTTTAGTCGACTGCAAGATTATACCAGCGTTTGGTTGATAGTACCATATCCCTGTCTGTAGCTGCTATCTCTTCTGACATTTCGGAAGACATTGCCTTACTCAAAGCTGTCACTGGTCACTCACAATTCCAATCAATTCTTCGAGAGTTTCTACTCCTACGACAGTGATCAAAATCAGAATCTAAAAAATATTTTTGGGCAGATAGGGATACTGACGGTGGCATCACAGTATGTGCTTGCAAACTTGTTGTATGTAAAACAACATATAGGGAAATTTACAACAAATAGTGATAGGCACTATTATAACACTAGGAACAAACACAAATTGGTAGGTCCCCATCATCGTTTGCTTCCCAAGCGAGCCTCATGGATTTACCCCTGCTAAAATTCAAGGTTGCTGTTTAGAAACATCTCGTTAAGAAAGCCTATTACAGAATTGATAAGTATCTGAACGACAATAGTTCTTGGGAATAGTCGCTCGCTTGATTAGGATAAGGATTATTTGTAAATAGGGAACTTTGCTATAAACTGTATAAACACAGTAGCAGTCGGTCTAAATATTGTAAAATATGGGCAATTAATGATGCAAATAAGTGATATTGTGAACAACTTGCTGTTAATCATAAAACTGTCACTTTTCTTTTTTTTCTTCTATAATGTTCACAACCAATGTGCTCACTTGCTGCCCATATTCTTTTTGTCACATGTTAGTAGGTGCTCCCAATATACGGTATGATCAGAGACTAATAAATATCCTAGCCATATTCATATTCCATAATTGACGTTTAGTCTATATCATTGCTTGTTGGCAGCACCTCACATGATCAATTATTGTATCAACCACATTGTAAAACTTTTGGCGATTGAAAAGAGTGGCCAAAACAAGGACGTTATTAAATATGAAATAACTGTTTCATCAAAAGAAAAGTTGCCGAAATCATTCGCATTTGCGAACATATTAAAAAATCAAAATATTATCAATATCCTTAGAGTTAAATATCTCAATCCATATCATGTACGATTAGAATTTGAAGATGCAGGTAATATGGAGAAGTTTTGCAAGTGTGAGGCCCTTATTTCGATGGGGTGGAGATTTACTAACGACCATGAAGTGAACTTTTTATATGTTATAAGAGAGGTTGGTTGGTATGGTTATAAGAGACGTCGACATGGATCTGGACGAGAGTAAAATATTCTAGAGCATCACTTGTCCAGATACGTTCGAATTGGTATCGGTGAAAAGACTTAACCTTAAACAAAGCGAGGGCTGGACACCAAGCGAAGCTATAAGAGTCTGTTTTAAGGGAAACTCTCTGCCAGATTTTGTTTACGTGGATGCGTTAAGACTCAGGGTTGAACCGTACCTTTTCCCGGTGACGCAATGTTCACGATGCTGGAGGTTAGGCCACAGTTTCAAAACTTGTCCGTTGTCCAAAATAATATGCCCAAAATGTGGTGGGTATCATGCAAATTGCGAGACAAGGAATTTTAGATGTACAAACTGTTCAGGAGGTCATATGGCTATTTCGAAAACGTGTCCTATGTTCCAAAAAGAAAAAAGACTGAGAGAGATCATGTCAGATAGGAACTGTACTTATAAGAAAGCATTAAATATTTAAAATGATTCCGGAAAGCCAGGCACCATTCGCTCTCATTCAGCTGAAAGATTCCCTACAAATGTAATTAAAAATATTACAAGTACTTCGATCATAGCTACGCCGGAGATAATGTAAAGTGCTGGAATCTACAGGGTCTAGTTACACACATCAAATCATCATGGGCGATTTCATCACTGATCTCCTTTCTACCCGCTCACCTCGTTCCTGTAAACTGCTTGAGATCGTCGAGTCCACCAACCATTACGTTCTACCCCTACATGCCACTCACCATAACACTGATGGTGAAGATACCTGGCTGGACTTAATCCGCACGTCTGCTCCCTCCCTTGTCTCATCCTCTAGCCAATACCCAGCTCCTGGTTTCTCTCATCACGACTTGATCTTCATGTCTTATACCCTAAAGCCTCCTAAATCCCGCCCAAAGGTTCTGTACAAGCGCTGTTTCGGCCGTATTGAATGTCGACAAATTAGGTACGGATGCCGCTAACCTTAACTGGGAGCAGCTAACAACAGCTTCCAACATTGACGACAAGATTTGTATTTTCAATAAAGCTGTTGTTGGGCTGTTTGATGTCCACGCGCCGGTTAGGAAAGTTAGGCTCAAACGTCCACCCGCTCCCTGGATGTCCGAAGGCGTTCGTATGGCCATAAGACGAAGGGACAGGGCTTTTGCCAGGTTTCGCCGAGCCCGCTGCGACGAAAATTGGGTTAGGTTTAAGGCTGCAAGAAACCGATGCAATCAAACGCCGACATTTTCTCAATAATCTTTCCTTCTCCTCCCCTGTCGATATCTGGAGGTTTCTCGGAACCCTGGGTATTGGCAAATATCAGAGTAACGGCTTACATTGCACTGTTGGTTTGGATGATATAAATCGCCATTTCACTTCCACTACACCTATCGATCACCAAACCAAGTGCAATACTGTCCGTTCCAATTTAGAATTACCCCGCCCAAACCTTGAATCCTTCTCCTTTTCTCCAGTAACGCCGGAGGATATAAAATAGATAATCCTGTCCATTAAGTCGAATGCAGTAGGTGCCGATGACGTCAGTCGTCGGATAATTGTCACTGCTTTGGATCACTTGCTCTCAGCTATTTTCCATATTATTAATTTCTCCTTTACCGTCGGTTCCTTCCTTTCTCTGAGGCGCAAAGCCTACATTATCCCTTTACCTAAAATTCCAAATCCGTCGCTTCCAGCTCACTTCCGACCTATTTCCATTCTCCCTTTTCTTTCCAAAGTGCTCGAGGCCTGTGTGCACAAACAGTTAACACAGTTTGTGTTCAACAATAACCTTCTCAGTCCATTTCAATCCGGGTTCAGACCAGGCCACAGCACTACGTCGGCACTCCTTAAAGTGACTGGCGATATTGGGGCGGGGATGGAGGATACTAGAGTCACTGTGATGGCTCTGGTAGACTTCTCAAACGCCTTCAATACCGTCAGTCATGATATCCTACTCTCTATCCTTTCTCATCTTAATATATCTTCCGGTGCAATAAAATGGTTTTCCTCATATCTTCAAGGACGCCAGCAATCAGTTCACTTCGGTGAATCCTCATCGAGCTGGCGTGAACTTGATTCTAGCGTCCCGCAAGGTGGCATTCTTTCTCCCTTATTGTTTTCTTTCTTTATTAATCTGGTTACCCAAAATCTTCAAGGAGCGTATCATCTGTACGCTGATGACTTGCAGCTTTATTCGCAAGGAACCGTGGACTCCATATCAACAGCGGTTGATGTCGTGAACGGTGACCTCGAACACATCAAGTCCTGGTCTGAGAAGTTCGGCTTAGCCGTTAAGCCTACCAAATGTCAGGCTATATTGGTAGGCAGTCACCGTAACATCAGCAGGCTTGGTCACGTTCACGTTTCACCTATGTATAGTTTTTAATGGCTCGACTATTGAAACGACGTCTACTGTGCGAGATTTAGGGCTATACATTGACTCAACTTTAAGCTGGAAAACCCAAATAGCCAATGTTTGTCGCAGAGTCACCAGCACATTGCGGGCTCTATATCACCTCAAGAACATGCTGCCATCTAGGACGAAAGGGATGCTTGTACAGACTTTAATTTTCCCTCTCATTGACTATGGTGACGTGTGTTACTTTGACTTGAATGCAGATCTCCTCAACAAACTCGATCGTCTTCTTAACAACTGCATTCGATTTATATTCAATCTTCGCAAGTATGATCATGTATCTACTTATCGCTCTCAACTTAGGTGGCTACCAATTCGTGAGCGCCGTAATTTACGCGCTCTCACGACACTATTCTCTTTCCTCACTTCTTCTTCTCCCCCAGCCTACCTAACTCCCTACTATCAATACTTGTGTGATAACCACAACCGTAATCTCCGCTCTTCAAGCAATCTCATTCTTCTCTGTCCATTCCACACTACTGGATTTATCAACTCTTGTTTCCCTGTCCAATCAGTTCTGTTATGGAATGCGCTCCCTCTTGAAATCAGGATGTCCACTAACCGTCTTACGTTCAAGAACAAAGTGCGGGATCTTTTGTTGAACAAAGTTGCAGAATCGTCACAATTATCTTAGTTTATATTTATATTTATTTATTATTGTATATATCTCATATTTTATCGTATCTGTATGTATTTTTTATACATCATAAGTGATATTTATTATGTTTATGTACATATTATTTATGTATATGTCGGGGCACGGTGTGTTGTGTGGGATTTGTATCGTGACAATCCACTTCTGATATCGAAGGCATATGGGGTATCTCGCTATCAGATTGGTCAGTCATGGCGAATAGTCCAAAATACTAGCTCTACGCACTAGACTTAGCTCACTGGTGTATTTGTCCATTACAATGATCACATTACAAAGATAGACTAGGATTTAACCGACAGAAACGCGGTGAGTTCGGTACAACGTGGCAACGACCGTCTTCTCTTGAGTTCGAATGTTGAATCCTCTAACCACACTAACGTTCCAACCATCATACCTCTGAATGACAGCTGTCTATTGTCACATGCCAACTGTCATCTGCCTGTGTTGCCAACATTGTACCGACCACACCCAAGTGTAAACACTTGACGTTTCCGTTACATTAAATTATTTGTTAACAATCAAATCAAGCTAATTTTAATTAGATTCTTCGAAGATATAGCGCCTCGATGCTGGCGCTCCGACATATATAGGGTCTTCTCAAAATAGCTGGTGATATTTTGGGAGGTGATACTGCCCATGAATCTGATCACGAATCCGCAAAAAAAAATTTTTTTGGACAACTTATTGTTTTGCTTTTTTGTAGTGTGAGTGAGCGCTCGTGCACGAACACAGAAGCGGCTCGTTGTTACACGGCCGCCGCTTCTATGTGTGCGATCGCGACCGAGCGTTGTCAGCTGACGCCGCGAGGGGCGGTGACTGCGCGCGGGACGTTCTTTCTTAGTAACAATAATAAATACAAATTGATACTGATTTCCCATAATACTTTCAGTCTTCGACTGGCTAGCAACTACGTGATTAACGTAACTGTCTAATTAAAGTAAATGTTAAATTACTTACCTACACAACGTGTAACACTTAAATCTAAATTAACGAAAGCATAACTGGGAATCTTATTTACACACTAATAACTGTTAATTACGCAGGGGCATCAGGCACTACATACCTAATTTTATCTTTCTAACGTTTTACGACACTTTTTGCTTCCTCGTTCTGATTCACTTTCACGAACACACGAATTATTAACAAAAACAAAAACACGGCTCATTCACCAATTACCGTATCACACCGCGCACGCTCATGATCACGCGCGACAATAACAAATCACAGTTCAGAAAGGTTTAGGAAATAACAGTAATAACAAGCTCACGCATTGACTACGACTATTGAAAGTCCCACCGGACGCGCGGACGTCCGAACGAAAGCGATCCTTAATAGGTACTAAGTTATGACAAACGTATGAAGCAAAATAAAATAAATAGACAGTTAGGGATGGACCCAAAAACTTAATTACATTTAATATTGATATTTATTTTTCATTAAAAACTTCAAATGAAACTATCTGGAGACTAATATTGAATGAGAAGGTATTATTAATGCAATGTTAATATCAATTTGTCAAGTATAAAAACAATTAGTTTCTATTTTAATAAAGATAACAAATAGCAAACGTTGGTTCAGTATCGAAATCCTCGAATATTTTATACCTAGTATGGGTACCTATTATTACAACAATAAATCTGTGTCCTCTTGATTTGCGTGCAGCGTGTAAATTTTAAAGATAATCTCAGGTAGGTACAAATAATACATTCAGTTGGTTTCTACTGATTTGATAATAAAGTAATGTTTTTTACCGATATTTCCACATTTGAATGTAAGCAATAGAAACAAACATCACTAGCGCGGCACGACAAGACAACTACAAAGCGCACCGTGCAACGCCGCCAAACGATCGGCTCTCTTTGTCGGTGTTTATGCTGTTGAATTTCGCCCTTTGTCGGCATGATTTAATATGCCATGTTTTTATTTTTAAAAATGGATACTACATTTAAATTAACCAGTTGGTAAGAATTCATTGTGCGTGTTGGTGGTGTCGTAAAACCAAGTGCTTAATCCCGATATGTGAGTGTCAGTCAGTAAATTGAGTCAGCTGTTATCAGTAGCTAGACGATTTTCGTCCTTTTTTTTATTCTGTGAGTTTGTGTGTAGTGTCGCATGGTTGTTTGTTTGACGCATCTGTAACGAATCTCTGGCGATACGCCGTACGCTATTTAGGTAAGTAATGTAACAATTTAATTTGTTTGATTTCATAATTCATCAATCATTTGTGTATTGTCGTTCGTTAATCAGCCTGTTAACAGTAGGTAATTGAGATTCGTAGTTATGATTTCGTCAATTTATGTGTATGTACTGTGGGATGGTAATCCTATGTTCGATGCAACTGTATTCAAACTCTCGCGATACGCTACGTTCTGTAGGTTAGTAATTTAACAATAACTTAAATGGCATAGTTACGTTAATCAGGTAGTTGCTAGCCAATCCAAGACTGAAAGTATTATGGGAAATCAGTATCAATTTGTATTTATTATTGTTACTAAGACAGAACGTCACGCGCGCAGTCACCGCCCCTCGCGGCGTCAGCTGACAGCGCTCGGTCGCGGTCGCACACATAGAAGCGGCGGCCGTGTAACGACGAGCCGCTTCTGTGTTCGTGCACGAGCGCTCACTCACACTACAAAAAAGCAAAAAAAAAAGTTGTCCAAAAAAATTTTTTTTTTCGGATTCGTGATCAGATTCATGGGCAGTATCGCCTCCCAAAATATCACCAGCTATTATGAGAAGACCCTATATATATCTACACTCATACCGATCATTTATGTTATTATTTATTTGTACACTCTTTCTTAACTCACTTTCCTTCCTCTTTTAAACACCTTCGTAATTATCATATTTAAACTATATATATGTTCCTGTAAAAGCCCGAGCTGTGGTAAATCCTTAGATTTTCCGGTAAAACCTAAGATTTACCAACTCTCAATGGTAAAAGTCCGAACAATTCTTTTATTTCGAACTTTTACCTCTATTCACTTGATGATGTCTAGATGTCGCCGGAGCCCCGCTTCGCGGGGCTCCTGCTTCTGGGTGGTTTAAAAAAAATAACCACGAGGGCTAACCGCCTTCTAACCTAACTTATCCATGTCGGTTTGCCCAACTTTGCTTAAACAACTTTATATACCGTAACATAGTTATAAAGAAGAAGTTTTGGTGAATAGTGGTAAAAGTTCGAAATAAAATAATTGTTCGGACTTTTACCATTGAGAGTTGGTAAATCTTAGGTGTTACCGGAAAATCTTAGGATTTACCACAGTTCGGGTTTTTACAGTAACATATACATTAAATAAATAGTATAATTAATTGTGTAGCGAGAGGTAGTGTTCCTTGATAAGTTTTTTAAAGATGGGCATGGATTGAGCACGTCGTATTGATACTGGTAGTGCATTCCACAATCGCACAGCTTCTACAGAAAATGATTTATCGAGAAATCTTGTGGAATGCATCGGCATATTCAATCTTAAGTTATCTGATGATCGCAGTAGTCTAGAATGTGTGTCATGCAAGAAATCGAAACGTTCTTTAAGATATGGGGGTGCTAAGGGATTTAACAATACACTGTACAGAAGAGAGAGAATGTGAGCATTCCGGCGTGAACGTAGAGGTAACCACTTGAGCTTATGTCTGTATTCAGATAAATGATCATATTTGCGTAAACCAAATATGAATCTAATAAAGAAGTTTTGAAGTCGCTCAAGTTTACTCAGTTGGTTCTCGGTAAGATCAAGATAGCTGACATCGGCATAATCAAGAACGGGAAAAAGAAAGGATTGTACTAACGCAACTTTAGTCGTGATGGGAAGAAAATTACGCAGTGTGCGCAAAGATCCTGCCGAAGCGACTGACGTGTTGGATTTGAGGAACCCACGACATCTTCTTATCAATAAAGATACCCAAATTCTTGACTTTGTCACTGTATCGAATATCAATACCGTCACAAGACACCGGGGGTATCAGTGATCATTCAATTTTTGAGACCATTCTCGAACTGCCAACAACAATCACCTTGGTCTTATCCGTGTTGACCTTTAGCCCGTATGACCTACTCCAGTCGCAAATTCGCACCATGTCAGTGTTTACGGTGCGGACAGCTTCCGTCAACCTATCTAGGGGAGCGTGGGAGTAAATTTGAAGATCATCTGCGTAGAGGTGGTAGGAAAAAGTTAGAAATTGAGTTGATAAAAACTGCGAAGAGTAGGGGAGATAAGACGCCGCTCTGCGGAATGCCAGCAAATGACGGGCACTATGCAGAGATCGTGTTTTCGATCCTGATTCGTTGCCGGCGCCCAAACAGGCAACTACGAAACCAGTCAACCGCTGTTGGAGATACGTTAAGAGAGCATAGTATCCCGAGAAGTATATCAAAGTCGACAGTGTTAAAAGCGTTGCTAAAGTCTAGCAATGCAAGCACTGTTAGATGACCACCTTCAATTGCTGACCTAATGTCTTCCGTAATATGAACCAGGGTTGTAGTGGTACAGTGACCGGGACGGAAACCATACTGGAGTGGGTTAAGGAGTCGGTTTTCGGAAAGAAAGAAACTAAACTGATCATGAACGAGGCGTTCAAGAACTTTAGCGAGAAAAGGTAGGATAGAAATGGGCCGGTATTCAGAGAAAGATGAAAGGTTGCATTTTTTAAGGTAGAGGTGTGATTTGGGCATCTTTCCAGGCTGATGGAAAGATGCCACTAGAGATAGAGGAATTGACATTGATATGACAGATGACAGGGAGTATTTCATCAAGGATAGGAAGAATCATATTACGGCTGACGCAATCGGTACCTATCGCATTCGAGGAAGTAGATAGGATGCTCTTCTTAACGTCACAAGCAGCAAATTGATGAAATTCAAATGGGAAGATCAAAATCAAAATCAAATCATTTATTCATATAGGTCAAATGTTGACACTTATGATAGTCAATGATACAGAGAGTGAAATTACCGCCAGTTCGGAAGGTAGGGCCAATGAGAAGAGCTGGCAAGAAACTCCAGGCCACTCTTTTTAATCGCCAAATGATTTTAACAATATTTATGCTGGTATAAAACATTGATGATGTAAGTAGCTGCTACCTACCAACACTACCGAACACACTTTGGTCATAACATAAATGAAATCAATATATTAAGGTGCTAATAAACAAGATATAAATAGTATTGGAAGCATGATGGGAGCATCTACCCACATAATAATATAAATGAAATCATAAGAGGCATTTCAAGAGCATACTGTGATAAAGGAAGTACAGTTAGTGAAACGTAGTTGCTTTAAAAAAAAATATGGCAGTCACCACACCCAGGACGACCAGTCACCCCAAGCAGCACCCGTTCACGAGTATGACGCGTGGACCAGCCATCACCCCCCTCGCACATATTAGAGGGAAGGGGGTGACCCGGCACACGACGCCGCCGCAAGCAATGACATTTTAGTGAGCATGACGAACCTTGGCATGGGAGCCCACCATTTCAATGAAAAACAAAAATGAATACCACAGAGACTCGTGCAATACCTCTCTGTTACAGAGTTGAAATGACTGATTAATGTTTATACGATGCAAAGATGTATATATATCTCGATTTGTGTAGAACGCGTAACTAACTAATCCCATGTTTTCTTATCCATTAAGTAATCGTCAACCTTATAATAACCCCTTTTAATAAGATGATCTTTAACAACTACTTTGAATTTTTGTTGGGGAAGATCCATAACACTGCTAGGGAGTTTGTTATACATCCGAACACCAAGACCTGCAAATGAGTTGTGTACTTTTTCCAATCTATTGCAGGGACCTACTAATTTGTGCTTATTTCTGGTATTAATGTTATGAATGTCACTATTCTTAGCAAACGAATTTATGTTTTGTTTGATGAACATCAAATTCGCAAAAATATACTGTGATGCCACCGTCAGTATACCTATTTTCCCAAATACCTCCCGCAGAGAGTCCCGCGCTCCTAAGCCGTAAATAGCGCGAATTGCTCTTTTTTGAATAACGAAAATTGTGTCTATATCAGCAGCTCTGCCCCAAAGTAGAATACCGTAGGACAAAACGCTGTGAAAATAACCAAAGTAAACCAGTCTTGCCGCATCTACACCAGCAAACTGTCTTACTTTTCTTATCGCATAGGCTGCGGAGCTGAGCCTGCCCGCGAGCTTTGTTATTTGGGTGCCCCATTGAAGCTTATTATCTAAGTCTACACCTAGGAAGGTTGCGGAGTTGACCATGTCTAACACCTCACCATTTAGAACTACATTCGTACCTAGATTCCTAGCGTTGGGCATGGTAAACCTAATGCATTTCGTTTTCTTAGAATTTAACAATAAATTGTTGGCTGTAAACCAATCGAGAACCTGTGTAAGAGCACCATTTACATCGTCAAAATCTGTTTTCTTACGATCTACTTTAAATATAAGCGACGTATCATCAGCAAATAGTACAATATCACACAGATCCTGCACCTGATGTGGCAAATCTTTAATATATACCAGAAAAAGAAAAGGACCAAGGATAGAGCCCTGCGGTACCCCTAAACTAACTGCAGATCCAGTGGATCTTGACCCATTGATATCTGTATACTGTACTCTCTCAGACAAGTAGAATGCAAGTAGGTCAAGTGCCACATCCCCAATCCCATAGAATTTAAGTTTAAGAGTATTGTGGTCAACACAATCAAACGCTTTGGAGAGATCGCAGAATACCCCAATAGCATCCTGCGACGCTTCCCAAGCATCGAAAATATGCCTAATAAGTGTGACCCCTGCATCGATGGTAGATCGACCCTTTGTAAAGCCAAACTGTTTGCTGTGGAGTAAATTATACAAACTGAAATGGCTCTCTAATTGCTCTAATATAGCCCTTTCAAATATTTTGCTGAGAGCAGGCAAGATGGATATTGGTCTAAAGTTACTGGGCTCACTTTTGCATCCGTTTTTAAACAAGGGAATTATCTTACTGTGCTTCATTAAATTAGGAAATACTCCTACATCTACACATCGATTAAAAGTTGCAGCTAAGTGAGGCGCTATCTCAGCGATAATACTCTCAAGTAACTTTACAGAAATTCCCCACAAGTCCGCTGTATTTTTTGAATTAAGCGACTTGAATACTCTGATTACGTCAGAAGGATTTATATGCTTAAAATAAAATGAGACATTGCATTGACCCACATTGCTCCTAAATAATGATCCTGCTATAGCGGTAGAGGAATTTAAGGAACTAGTCGTAATGACTGGTATGTCAGAAAAATAATTGTTAAATGTTTGAGCTACGCCTAGGCTATCTGTAATAACCCGATTGTTTACATTTAATTCGAAGTCGTGATCAGGTGGTGACGATCTTCCTGTTTCATCTATACTATTAATACTATTATACTATTATTAATATTATAAAGCTGAAGAGTTTGTTTGTTTGTTTGAAAGCGCTAATCTCAGGAACTACTGGTCCGATTTGAAAAAAAAATTCAGTGTTAGATAGCCTATTTATCGAGAAAGGCTATAGGCTATATAACATTACGCTACGGTCATAAGAAGCGGAGTAGCAATGAAAAATGTTACGAAAACGGGGAAAATTTTGACCCATTCTCTTCAGTGACGTAAGCGAAGTTGCGCGGGTCAGCTAGTTGTTGATAATATTCCAAGTTGTTTTTATTTTATCGTTGGAATTTTTGATCTTGTTGCTTAAGTACAAAGACTTAGCAGCGGCACAAGATTTTTTAAAGATTTTAGAGTAATTCCTAACATATTCAAGAAAACCTGGATTGAAATTATATTGTTTCATGGCATACAGCTCATACATCCTAGCTCTACTTTTGTAAATTCCTACGGTCGCCCAATCGCAGAATTTCAGCTTTGTATTTTCCTTTGTAATAGTTTTTTCCTCAAAAACCGTATTAAATTGAGACTCAATAACATTAAACAAGGATTTATAGAGAACTTCTGGGCCATCCTGAGTAATATTAATGTTGGAAATCTTGGGGGCTACCCCTTGATTAAATAATGCCAAGCGGTTGTGGGTCTAAAAGTTATCGTGTTAGATTTGATAACGTTCTTCCTAGAGAAGACGGCGTTCAGTCCACAGTGGTCTGACGTTAAATCGTTGACTATGACCCTGTCTAGACATACGCAGTTGCTAAACATATTGTCCAAGCATGTGGCCGAATGTTCGGTAATTCTAGTTGGATTATTAAAAAGATGTTTAAGATTAAATGATTTGAAGAGAGAAATCAGTCTGGTAGTGTTGGACTGCTCCAATATGTTTACATTAAAATCACCACAGACAACCACATACTTGTTACTAACACTCAAACGCTTTATATCATCCACTATAGCTTCAAACAAACTGAAGTCACTCATTGGTAGACGATATATAGGTACATACTATAACATGCTGCTCGAGTTCTACACAAGATACTTCGGCAGTACGTTCTACTGACAAGCTAACTATATCCTTACGTTCTTTGCATTTTAAATTGTTGCTAACTAAAATCATTGACCCTCCATGTATAGCCTTCTTCCTACTGAATGCACTTATCATGGAATAATATTGATTATTAATTGGTGCGACAGCAACCAATGTTCGGTGACACAAAATACGTGTGTGTCATGTTTTTTCAAAAATAATTCTACCTCTAATTCTTTGCCGGATAAACCTTGTATATTTTGGTGTATTACGTTCAGAAAACCTGCCTGTTTATCCGTTGTCTTGCTTAAGCATTAAAATTATTGTTGTTCTTTGTTACATTATGCGTAACAGTGTCCTTGTTCACGGCGATAAGGTTGTTAATTGCAATGTTGGTGATTTGCTCAGTAAAACGACGTGCGGACGCTTTGACAGTTTATTTTGCACTAAAACATCTTAAAACCAGTGGACTGTAATACGATAGGGTATACAATTATACATCGGCACATATAGATGCACCTTAGCATCGCCGCTGTTGCTATACGCTTAGACATTCCGCCCACCAAAGGATCTACCTATCCTTTTAATAAAATAACCAAAAAACAACAATAAACTTGGTTAAATAATGAGCGTAAAGTACTTATCTACCTTATGCCAAATTAAACAAAAATAACAAAAAATATCTTACCAAGTAACATAATAGGAATGATAAGATAAGTGTCACTCGATCTACAAAACTGTTATGACTCTTTGCATACAATATAAGTGTATAACAAGGTACACAAATACCGTCGACGACAAATCAAATGTGACATAGCCAAATAACATTAATCTGTACTACCACTACATAAAACGCAATGTCCAACTTAATATGTAGCCGGTGGCATTGTAACAATATTAAAAAACAAGTTAGTAAGTATCAGATTGCGTTCATTCACCACAAACCGCCCACCGTGCGATATTCTGTTATTATTTTTACATATAAATAAATAGGTAAGACATTTGTGAATTGCGGCATGCTCACTGAATTAACTAAAAAAAATAAGTATTAAGTACTCATAACTTAAACTAAGGTAAGTATTTTGTGTTTCTTAAACTAAGTGATACAAGTATGAATCACTGATTGACCCAAATAAAAAAAATAAACATAGTAGGTACATTTTACATTCACAATTTCTAACTTTTTGTTATCAATGACACAAATAAATAGTGTGTAGTTTGAGTCTACGTGGTAAATAAGTATACATTGATTTAACTTAGAACAACTCACTTAAAAACTAGTCTTATTTAGGTAATACACATAATTTGCTCACGGGTCGTTTATAGACACCGTTTTTACATTTAATTGTCACAACACGAGTAATACCATCACAACCCGAATGCTTTTGAATAATTTTACCTAAAATCCATTTACTAGGAGGAATATTATCTTCTTTTAAAATAACTATGTCATCGATTTCGGGTTCAGAATGGTTTGTGTTCCATTTGTATCTTTGGTTCAGACTTACAATATATTCTTTGTGCCATCTGTTCCAAAAATCTGTGACCATTTTTTGTGTTAGTCGCCATCTATCTAAACTAGAAATATTACTGTTTGTATAATTTTCATCACTTAAGTTAGTCAAAGGTTCACCGATCAGAAAGTGGCCGGGTGTTAGTGGAAGGGGGTCATTGGGGTCATCACTTAGTACAGTTATTGGCCGCGAATTTAAACATGCTTCGACTTGAGTCAGCACTGTGGTTAACTCCTCATAAGTAAGAGTAGTGTCTCCAATGACTTTCTTAAGATGATTCTTAGTACTTCGCACACCAGCTTCCCACAGACCGCCAAAATTTGGTGCATGAGGAGGTATAAAATGCCATGTACAACGCTCTAGAACCAACAACTCTGCCATTTCACCAGCAAACGAAGACTGGGCATTATTGAACATAGATCTTAGTTGTTTATCTGCACCCACAAAATTTGTGCCGTTGTCACTGTACACATTATAACAATGACCTCTTCTAGATGTAAATCGCCGAAATGCCGCAATGAACGCTTTAGTAGTCATGTCAGTGACGGCTTCCAGATGTATAGCACGAGTTACCATACAGATAAACAAACAAATATATCCCTTGTAAGATTTAGCTCCTCTACCAGGTGACAATCGAATGTTGATGGGACCTGCGTAGTCCACACCAGCTGATTTGAAAGCGCGGTCAGCTTTCACTCTCACGTCAGGTAATTGACCCATCAGGGGTGTGGTATTCTTCTTTGAATACCTTATACAGGTAACACACTCACGATATATTTTCTTTGTTAAGTCTTTAGCCCGTAAAATCCAATATTTTGATCTCAAATAATTAAGCATTACAAGAAAACCACCATGCATTGTCTTAATGTGAGCATCTTTAACCATTAATCTACTAAGATGACTTTTACCAGGCAAAATAATTTGGTGCTGTGTGTCATATGCCATTTGAGATTTCTGAATACGTCCGCCTACTCTTAATATTCCATTGTTGTAGATTGCGGAGCTTGCTTCTTTTTAACACGTAACCACGAGACTTTAACTGCTCTATATCCTCGTTAAATTCAATGGATTGCACTTGTTTAATACAAATATTTAAAGTTTCTGTTAATTCTTTTGGCGTTATAAATTTTGAAAAGGTTTCACGTTTACTTTTGTGTAATTTTAAGTTAAGAAATCTTCTGCAGTATGAAATTACTCGTAACATTTTTAATAAACTAGAAAATTTTGTACAAATTAATTCGTCTTCAGTGATACGTGTAACAGTTAAAGATCTCACACGTTCTTCCTCTCGCGTATCTTCGATATTAGGAACGTTACTACTTATATGTAGGTTTGACAGCCATCCTGGTCCCGTCCACCAAAGTGAATGGTTCAATAATTCTGAGCCATGTAAGCCCCGTGATGCACAGTCAGCTGGGTTCATGTCTGTAGATACATGACCCCATTGCTCAAAATCCACCGTGTTCAATATGTCGGATACCCGGTTGCTCACGAAAGTACTCCACCTGCTTGGACCACCCTTTAACCAATATAGTACAATAGTTGAGTCTGTCCACGCAAATAATTTATTTTTAGGTACACTCAGCACTTGAGATGTTTCTAATATGAGTTTAGCTGCTAATGCCGCACCGCAAAGTTCCAATCTGGGAATCGTGACTTGTTTCGCGATTGGTGCCACCTTTGTTTTTGACGCTATTAGATTAACGCACACTCGACCTTCATCTATGACTCTTATATACACTGCTGCTCCATACGCAACTTGTGACGCGTCAGCAAAGACGTGTAACTCTAAAATTGACGCCTTACTGCAGTGCAGCCATCGTGGTATGCTTAGGCCTTTGATGTGTTCTAAATTATCACGATAATGGTTCCATTCTGTTAGTAAAACACCTGAAATAGGCTCATCCCATTCTAATCCTGTCCTCCACAATTTTTGCATGATCATCTTAGCGACTACTACCACAGGAGCCATCCAACCCAAAGGATCGTACAGTTTGGCTATTTCCGAAAGTATATTTCTTTTAGTTACAGGTTGTTTTGGTTCCGGTAGGTTAACCGTGAAATGAAAGCTATCAGTTTCTCGATTCCAGGTCACCCCTAATACCTTAACGACATCATTGATTTTCAAAGGTAACTCATGATCATCACGCTTATTTTTTCCTATGTACTGTAAAACAGCGTTACTATTACTACTCCATTTTTGTAGCTGAAATCCCCCCTAGTTCATTAGATTGTTCATTTCATTATAAATGTTTACAGCTTCTTGCTCTGTCTCACAACCAGATGACATGTTATCCATAAAAAAATCTGTGTGTGTTATTTGAGAAGCAATAGGATAATTTGATTGCTCCTTATTGGCAAGTGTCCTCAAACATTTCACCGCAAGGTATGGTGCACAAGCTGTACCAAAAGTTAATCTTTGTAGTTTGAAGTGTTTAATAGGCTCATGGGGTGAAGATCTCCATAATAATCTTTGGTAATCTGTATCTTCCGTTGAGACACAAACCATCCTATACATTTTAATAATGTCTGCAGTGATGCCAATTTTGTGAGCTCTCCATCTCATTAAAATGTGTCGTAACTCCTGCTGAAGTTGAGGCCCAACACATAGATTATCGTTTAAAGAATAATTATTTGAACCCTTGCACGAGGCGTCGAAAACAACACGAAGTTTTGTAGTTTCTTTATCCTCTCGAATCACGGCGTGGTGGGGAAGATACACTGCCGTAGGTTTATCAACGTCAGAAGCATTAACCTCGACCATGTGGTTTAAACTAATATATTCACTCATAACTTTATGATATTCTTCTCGAAGTTTGGGATTTTTCGACAACTTTTTCTCCAAAAACCCAAATCTTTTGAGAGCTATATCTCTCAATCCACCATATTGACATTCGGGGACTTCAGTTTGAAATGGTAATCTTACTATAAATCTTCCTTCATGGTCTCTGATTGTTGTTTCTTCATAAAATTCTTCACACTTTATTTCTTCCTTTGAAAGTTTCCTTTGTAAATTGTTAGGTTCCCTCTCTATTTCCCAAAATTGTTTGAGTAGCTCGTCGTCCCTTACCTGCACATGTAGGTTAGTGACGTGTTTCCTTGCTGACGTAGCTTCTTGCGTCACCCTGCCAGATATCACCCACCCTAGGATTGTATTTTGAGCCACTAAATTTCCTAGAGGATGCTTAATAATGCCATCTAACAGAATGTCGCCATAAACTTCAGCTCCAAGTAAAATATCTATTTTACCTGGTGTTATGCATCCTGGATCTGCCAACTCCAGTTCTTGGAATCGTGACCAGTCGAGAATGCTAAGATCATTGGTGGGTAACATTGTTGTTACTGAACGTAGTACATACATACGCATTTACATTAATTGATCTATTGGGATGGTGGCGTGATTTCACGCAGAGTGAAACCATGTATTTAATTCTCGTTTGCCCTTCTCCCAGTCCAGACACCCAACCACTCACCGAATTACGTCGAAGATTTAGTAATTGAACAGTCGCTTCAGATACAAATGATGATTCCGACCCTTGGTCTAACAAAGCCCTAATGATATGGTTACAACCATTCTTACTATTAACTAATACTTGAGCAGTAGCCAATAACACAGTATTTGTTTTAATATGCTCGCTTGAAAAATTGGAAACAATGTGAGTATCGTTTGACAAAGGATTAGACTTACCATCTGACGTCCCAAGAACGGTACCTGCAGACGTGGTTGTCATCTCGCCTGACTTCTCGGTGTTCCGCTTTCTCTCGATGTGTAGAAGGGAGTGATGCCGACGTCCACATCGTTTGCAGCACGTTGATTGACGACACTTATTCACCGTATGCGATGGCGCGAGGCAGTTGAAACAAAGCTTATTCTTCTGTACTCTGTCCTGTCGTTCTTTCGTAGTCATATCGGCGAATGTTTTGCAATTATAGATGTAATGGTCGCTTCCACATAGCACACATTTAACTTCACTTTCTTTTCCATACCTGACAACATTCGCGTGAAAGACCTTAGGTTTAGTTGCCGGTTTAGGTTGCATTGTCTTTGTCTTGTTAGTCTCGATCATCTCTAAAGCTCTGAATCTTGATTCCAAGAAAAGTTTCAAATCTTGCCAAGCGGGAAGATCACCTTTCTAACTTGCGCTGACATGTTGTTCCTACAGCTTTAATGACTCAGGATCCAGCTTGGATACGGTTAGATAGTTAATAATCAAATTATGGTGGTATAATGATCATGTGATGTGAGATGATGTCATAGATTTAAGGCTATATATTGTATGTACCCTTTGGAATGTGGAGAGTATTAAACTGTACTTTGATCTATCAAGTTGTGTTGTTACTGTGATCCGAACCTTAATCCTTACATGGCGACCCTGCCAGCGCGTGGCGACGCGACGGCGACGTGTTCCCTAAAAGGCGGGCTTAATATAAACATTGGGTGATTTGTGCACGTTATAAGACTAATTATGATTTGATCACTTCGGAACATTTTGTTGCTAATTGACGTGACTTTCGTTAATTTGGTCAGTTTTTCGGGAGTTTTCCGTTTTGAAATAAATAATTATGGGCAAGCAGCAGTCTAAGGAGCAGGACGTTATTATAGCGCAAACTGGAGCCGGTAATTCGGCATCTACAGACCAGCTACTTCAGCATGCAAATAACACAAGTTATATTTTGATCTTCATCTGCATTTTGTTGATTGTTGGAGGAGCGATATTGCTGTGGCGCTATTATAGAAAATGTCATGGTAAATGGATCGACAGAAGGATCAATGAGTACGAGCTACGAAGGTCGTTGAGCATGTTTCGTAAACAGGCCACTGGTGTTGCGGCTACAGGAACTTCTACGGTTTAAGTGCGGGAGTGTTTTGTGCCAAAATAAGTGCAGCTAACGTATCCAAAAATCGGTAAATGTTTCTCGTCAAATGTGTATCCTAAAATATTTACTCATATAGCACTAAGATTATTTTATTTTAGATAGATCAGATGCTTAATCGTATTTTTATTTATTTTTTTCTTTTCACTTATAAAGTCGTAATTAATTCAGTATCTTATTATGAAATATGTTTAAGTAATATGTTATGGCAAATGAGGCTAAAGAAGTGTTTAGTAAATTGAAGTATATTAAAGATTATCTCACTAAGTTGGGCCCAAGTCGAAGGTCACTATCTATAAGAGAAGCTAGAATAAAAGAGGCGAATAACATACATATATAATCAATTTTGTTCTTTGCAAGAGGTAATAGAGTTAAAGATAAAAAATAAAGAAATAGAAAGTAGTGAAATTAAAACCTTGTCAGATTTACTTTTAAATATAAATAAATTGTATTCAAAAATAATTCAACTGTGTTCGGATAGTACAGAGGATATGACAGGCAACATGGAAAAATTTGATCTTAAGACGGCCAATGCGTTATTACCAATTATGACGGGTGATATTGACACCACCAAACGCTTGATCTCTAATATCGAGATGTATGATTCAATGATTGATGATGGGGGCAAAAAGCAACTTATACAATTTGTTATCATGTCCCGTTTATCGGAAAGCGCAAAATTGCGCATGCGTAATAATTATTTATCTGTTGCAGAATTAATTAGTGATATGCGCAGCATATTGTTACCCAAAAAGTCAGACACCGCGATCCAAAGTAAACTGCATCATGCGAGGCAAAATAATAAGGGCATTGAGGAGTACGGTAAGGAGCTGGAGCAATTATTTGTCGATTTGACTATTACCCAGGCTAATGGTGACGCGAGTACATACAATATTTTGAAGCCAATAAACGAGCGTATTGCGATTAAGAGATTTGCCGACGGTCTGCGTAATAGTCGACTCAGTACCATTATTGCAGCACGAAATTATAGCACCTTAAAGGATGCCATCCAGGGTGCGTTGGATGAGATGGCCCCGGGTGCGGAAGAGCAGCAAGTGATGAGATTCCATCAAAGCCGAGGTAAGTCAAACCGTTATCAACGTAGTAATTTTCATAGTAATTATAATAGGGGGGCGTCTAGGGTATTTTCAAATTCTCAAAATTATAATAATCGTGGTCGTGGCCGTGGTAGTAACGGTGGCCCTACCCGTAACTTTGGTAGTTCGCCATCTTATCGCGGTCGTAATTGTTCTCGTGGCTACACACGTCGCCCCGACCGGCAGCATCAAGTTAACATAATTGATTCGAGTAATAGCAGTAATAGTGCTCAGAGTAGCCAAAATTCCGAAATTAATTCAGAAACTGAGTATAATAATTTGTTTTTTCGTGCATGAACATTTTTATTGTCAAAATATTAATTCAATTAATTTAGATGTTTTTCAAATCTCGCGTAGTTGGTTACTTGATACCGGTGCGTCATTGTCTATAGTTAAGCAGGACATATTAGAGAACTGTAACATTCCATTCCATATAGAGCGCATTAAAATAAACGGCATAGGAGGCCCGGTGTATTGCGATGGTTTCGTTTATCTTAAATTAAGTTATGATAGTTATGAATTTGAGCATAAGTTTTATGTCTTTAAAAACTTTTCTTGTAGAACCCATGGTATTTTAGGACAGGATTTTTTAAGTAAATATAATTGTATTTTAGATTTTGAACGAAATGTTCTAACAATTAACCATAATGTACCCATTAGTATCCCGTTACAAATGGGGCAGCTTGGCGAAAACGGCTACATGACTATACCGGCCAGGTGTGAAGTTACTTATTTAGTGCAGACGCACTTACAAGACGAGTGTGTTGTCATGCCTAAGCAATTATGCGATGGTTTATTTTTAGCTTCAATCTTAGTTAAGCCTAAGGATGGTAAAATACCGCTTAAGCTTCTAAATACTAGAGACACTGACGTTTGTTTAAGTTATTTTACGCCAGATGTTGTAAGTTTAAATGAGTATTTTTTGTGTTCTTTTGATAGTAATAATATAAACGCCGAACGTGTGAAGCGTTTGTTTTCTATTTTAAATTTAAAACATTTAAACACAGAGGAACAAATTTCAATTGAAAATATTTGCGCGAAATACTCCGATGTATTTTTGCTGCCAGGCGATAGGTTAGGTGTTACCAATTTGTACCAGCAATCAATATATTTAAAAGATAATACCAGTCCGGTGTACACCAAACCGTACCGACTTCCTAAGAGTCAAAAAGTAGAAATTGATAGACAAATTAATGAAATGCTACGTAATGACATCATAGAGGAAAGTAGAAGTGAATGGTCGAGTCCAGTTCTACTGGTTCCTAAGAAAACCGATAGCAGCGGTAATAAAAAATGGCGCGTTGTTATTGACTATAGGAAATTAAATAATACGCTCAAGGACGATAAATTTCCGTTACCTAACATCTCTGATATTCTCGATTCCTTGTCAGGGGCAATATATTTTAGCCATTTAGACCTTAGCCAAAGTTATTTTCAGTTAGAACTAACTCCTGAGAGTAGAAAGTGCACTGCATTCACTACTAGTAAACAATATCAAATGAAACGACTCCCTATGGGTTTAAAAATAAGTCCTAGTGCTTTCAGTCGCCTAATGACAGTAGCAATGTCAGGATTGACCCATGAAAAGTGTCTAATATACCTTGACGATTTGATCTGTATGGGAAGAAGCCTTGAAATTCATAACAAAAATTTAATTGACATTTTCGAAAGACTTAGAAGCGTAAATTTAAAAATTAACCCTGAAAAATGCCAATTTTTAAAGAAGGAATTATTGTATTTAGGCCATGTTGTTTCTGCTAGTGGAATTTCGCCCGACCCTGAAAAAACTCGAATAGTACAGAGTTATCCTACACCACGGAATTGTGACGAGGTTAGGCGGTATGTCGCTTTTGTAAATTACTACCGTAAGTTCATACCGAATTTTGCTGAAATTACAATACCCTTAAATAAACTTTGTAGAAAAGGTGCTCAATTTATTTGGAACACAGAATGCGAAAATTCTTTTCAGTTATTAAAACAGTCTTTGGTAAATCCGCCGATATTGCAATATCCAAATTTTGACGATGAAAATGAGTTCATACTACATACCGATGCTTCTGGATTGGCTATAGGTTCCGTATTATGCAATAAAAATGACTTGCCAATTGCTTATGCAAGCCGGCCATTGAACAAAGCCGAATTAAATTATTCAACGATAGAAAAGGAACTCCTTGCTATCGTTTGGTCAGTTAAATACTTTAGACCCTATCTGTTTGGTAAAAAATTCACAATAAAAACCGATCATAAGCCATTACTCTATTTGTTTAGTTTTAATAATACATCAAGTAGATTGTTAAAATTTCGTTTAGTGTTAGATGAATATGACTATGTAGTTGAGTATGTTAGGGGTGTGAATAACGTGGCTGCAGACGCGTTATCTCGCATCGTTATAACATCTGATGAATTGAAGAATATTAACAAAAATGTTTTGAATGTCATGACTAGGAGTATGGCAAAAAATCAGTCGAGTAGCAATTCTCCGGTCAATAAGGACAAAACAGATGATCGGCCTGATCAACCGAGAGTCGTTGAAATTCTCAGAAGACCGAACAATTGCACCGAACTAATAATTTCAACTTGTGCGTTAACATCCAACATGAAATATGTTAAGGTAAATGATTTTATTTATATACCGTCTAAAATGACTATTTGTATAGACCCGAGTTCTCGATCATGTACAGCGCAAGACGCTTTCGTGAGAGATTTGGAATCTATCTGTAAAAAACTGTCAATAAATGAACTATATATTATGAAGAGTAAAACCAATGAAAAATATATAAAATGGTTAACCAAATCTTGTAAAAATAATAGTGGGACCGGTCCACGAATTTATATTTTAAAAAGTTTAATTAGAATTATGAGCGAAGATGACAAACGAGTAGTACTTAATGACTTTCATTTGCTTCCCACGAGTGGGCACGCGGGTACTAGGCGTATGATAAATAATATAAAAAAATACTACTTCTGGCCAAAAATGTCTGAGGACGTGGCAGAATTTGTTTCGAAATGCGACAAATGTCAAAAACAAAAACACTCGATTCGGACTAAACAACCTATGGTTATTACTACGACTGCGCAGTCGGCTTTCGATAAAGTATTTCTAGATATAGTGGGGCCCTTAGATAAGGATTATTATAATAACTCTTATATACTCACATTGCAATGTGAATTAAGTAAGTATGTAGAAGCTTATCCATTAGAGAAGAAAGATAGCGTAAGTGTGGCTCGGGCGTTCGTAAACAACTTTATATTAAGGTATGGTATTCCACGTGAAATTGGTACAGACAGGGGAACCGAATTTATCTCCAGTACTATGTCTGAGGTATGTAAATTATTAAATATTAACCAAACAGTTGCTTGCGCTTACCATCATGAGTCTATTGGATCCTTAGAAAATTCTCATAAATCTTTAAATGCCTTTCTGAGAATTCAAACAGAAAACAACAGTAGGTATTGGAGTGATTGGATTCCATATTGGTGTTTTTCTTATAATACCTCTGTACATTCGTCAACAAATATCCCTTCAAATTTGCAAAATTGTACTGTTGAGCCGTTATATAATATAGATAGTTATCCCTTAGAGTTAAAGTTTAGGTTACAAAAAGCGCAATGTGAAGCGCGGCAGAATTTAATAAAATCAAAATTGTTAAGAAAAAGTAAGTTTGATAAATATTTAAAACCTATAACTTATAAGAAAGATGACTTATTGTTGGTTAAAAATGAAAGTGGAAATAAGTTCAACAATGTTTATGATGGCCCTTTTAAAGTTCTAGATGATATTGACCCGAATGTTAAAATTGTACGTAATAATAAAGAGGAAATAATTCATAAAAATAGGACAAAATTGTACATTGTATAAAAAAAATAAATATATATATCTTTATTTTTTTTTTCTGTTTTGGTAGGGCGTATGGTGGTATAATGATCATGTGATGTGAGATGATGACGTCATAGATTTAAGGCTATATATTGTATGTACCCTTTGGAATGTGGAGAGTATTAAACTGTACTTTGATCTATCAAGTTGTGTTGTTACTGTGATCCGAACCTTAATCCTTACAAAATCCCACTTATCAGTCTCCACGTTCAAGTTTTTTAATGTCTTTAAACACGTCGAAGTAGTGTCCACGAGATGTCTTATACAACTCGCCGATTCAGTATGTATAGATTTTAGTGTAAAAAGAACTCTTAAAATGGTATTACAATTATATCTCTTGTTGTTATACCGTAGCATTAACTCGTTCCAAGCTTCAGCGTAGTTTGCATCGGTCGTATTGTAATTGCGTAAAATCGCTTCTGGTTCGCCGGTAAGATTACTTTTCAAGTAATGTAGCTTCTGTACTGGAGACAGTTTCATATTCTTATGAATGAGAGAAGAAAATAAGTCGTAAAATGTCTGCCATTCCTCATATTTACCGCTGAATGTGGGTAGTTTTATGCGTGGTAATTTAATTTCATTACTAATATAAATAAATATAAATATAAATATAAATATGATTGGACAACTCACACACGGTCATTTGAATCCAAACTAAGCAGAGCTTGTACTATGGTAACCAAATAACTGATAAACATACTAATATACTTCTAAATACATACTTATATAGATACATTAACATTACTGTCCGAAGATGAAGTATATGACCCTTGACCTTCAGAAGGATTAGGCAATGAATGTTGCCGTGCTGCATCCAGGAACGGCTGAAGAGCTTCCTTAATAGCTGACTTGTATTGCACGTATAACTCTTGAAACACGTCATATATATTTCCCGTAAAGTACGGAATTTTTCTCTGCTCTTCACTGGTTATATTCAGTATAATACTTTTATGACCATCTTTAAAGTTAGTCCCAAGTTCTTCAAGCATTTCCAACCTCGTTTCCTAGTAAGATCTCTTAATCCTATCTTTAGGTGACTTCTTGTAGTTCTTTTCCGCATTCCTTAAATTGTCTAATAGTTCAATTTGATACACCAGAAGATCCTCCATCGTAATGTTCGTAAAATAAGCGTCCCACACAGGATAATTCAAGATTTAACCGCTTTTTCACGAGTAGTGGGTATGTTGCACGTGGTTAGCACTAGTACTTATTTGTAGAATTCTCGTAATCCGATCACGCACTGAAGATTATAAGCACTAAGCTATGTTTTCGTTTATAACAATTTAATAAATCACAGTTCACGATAATGATTTGCAATTTTTTCACTATTCTATGAATCCTTATCGCAGTCTTTTGTTCTCGCAACGCGCTCGTCCGCCGCAGGTAGGCGACGTAAGTATCCGGCTCGAAGGACCATATGTTCACGGCGATAAGGTTGTTAATTGCAATGTTGGTGATTTGCTCAGTAAAACGACTTGCGGACGCTTTGACAGTTTATTTTGCACTAAAACATCTTAAAACCAGTGGACTGTAACACGATAGGGTATACAAATATACATCGGCACATATAGATGCACCTTAGCATCGCCGCTGTTGCTATACGCTTAGACAGTCCTTACAAACTAAATTATCAATAATATTAATCACAGTATTGTTAGTAAAACGACTAGACAATACTGTTCCGTCCTTAAACCTAGGCTGTGTTATATCTTCTATAACTAAGTTAATATTATATGCTAACAGAGTAGCAATTAAATGTCGATTTTTGTAAGAAAGGAACATTCTTTCTTTTGTTAAATAAAAAGGACTAATAAAATTAGTATCAAAAAACAATAGTATATCACTATGATGACTTGTTATCAAATGTAAGATAGCATTCAACTTGTGAATTTGTCGGTCCTCATTCTCAGATAGTGAGTCGTAGTAGGGGAATGCACATATTATTATTTTTCCTAAATTCATTTCTAATAAACTACTTATACTATGAATAATGTCAGACTTTCTTAAACCTAAGCTATTGCCAATCATAAGAACGAAGCAGTCGGGAGTCGAACTTAGTGAAAGAGATTTTAGTGTGTTATCTTTTAAATTGGGGTCAAAGTGGGGTAATGCAGTAAAGTATTGGTTTAAATCGTTTAGATCGAGAGGTTTAGAAATTGTGTCTTGGCGCGATTTGCCGACTCCCAATGATCTCAGAAATTTCCAGATTTTGGCTGGATCTCCGTTTTCGACAGATGCATGAATATTTCGGCATTGTGCATTCCTACACACCTTACTGCAGTGATTTCGTATTGCTACATATTTTTTCCAATTAGCGTCAGTTGGACGACATTTAAATTTCGTTTTTGCAGCAGCTTTCTGGGAGAGTAATGTCTTAATGTCGTCCGTAAGTCAAGGTGACGAAAGATGTTTCACCCTACGCAATGGTGCATGATTGTCATAGAGCTTTATCAGGTTGGAGGTCAGTAACTGAACTTTCTCATCCACACATTCCGAAGCAAAGAGATAACGTTCATATCACGAAATTTGCGCTGTACAAGGATTTTAGGTTTAGGTTTCGGAGGCCGGACACGATAAGACAAGAAGAGGAGGCCATGGTAGGAAAAGGCATCTGCAGGACACTGACCGTGTTTAGAAACACGATGAGGGGAAGAAATAAGGATAAGATCAAGCAAAGATGGAGTACAGTTTGGAAAATGATGTGTAGCATTAAGAGGAAGTAAAGAGAGGTTATTGGAGTCGACGATGGATTGAAGTGAACTGGAACGGTGATCATTTTTAGGAGGCAGGTGTTGAAATCGCCCATGATTATGGTTTGACTGTACACGGGGATAAAATTTTCTAACAGAATTTCAAGAGAAGTGAAATAATCTACACGTAAAGAAGGACTATAGAAAACAACAAGCAAGATTTTGGAGTGAAGAAGTTCAACTTCGAGAAAAAGATGCTCGCCAGCATTTGGTGGTGGAGGCTGTGGTGACATGCTAACTATAGAGAAGGGAATATTTTGTTTAAGATAGATAGCCATTCCACCCCCACCTCCCACTGCGCGATCATTTCTAATAAGCTCATAGCCTGGGAGCGAATAAGCCGAGGAGACTAAGCATGGCTTCAGCCAAGACTCGGAAACAAGTATTGCATGAATATGTGTACAGTCGAAAGTAGCCAGCATATCCGGGAAATGGGCCGGAACACTCTGAGCATTAATATGGACCACATTAAAGTTCCTGGGAAAATCAGGAAACTGGGACGACAATGTCTTACGAAGCTGGTATCACTACTTGCAGTTGCTATTTATGCTGCTGTCTAATAATGACACAATTAGTTTCAGTAAATATAAATAATAATAAATAAATATTAAAAACAAAAAATCAATGAAAATATATAAAAGAGGCTGATAAAAACAAAAGTTATTTCTCCATCTGCCGGCTTCGAGATTATAATATGTGAGTACCATAAAAAATATTTACAACTAGTCCAGGTAGAGGAAAGGAAAAAAGAAAACATAATAATACAACAGTATCTTTAACATGACTGTTTAGAATAAATAAAAGAAAAAAGAATAATAATATGGTGTATATAAAATAAAAAATACTAAAGAGTTAAGAAACGTAAAAAATATTTTATTAATATGGTAACAATGAGTATGAAATGTTAGAAGTGTCGAATGTCGAAGTCAGTCAAACGGGAGAATAGAATAAACATATAAAATAAATTGTGGAAGGTAGAATAAATGAGTTATGCAAGTAAACAAGCGAAGTGTACCTGGACTAGTAATGAACTCGGATGACTTCACTTTTTGGCGGCCACTCGCTTCGATTTCTAGGCAACCAGTGGTTTGGGCGCCGAACTCGGCTTGGGCAACAGCTCACCGACCCTGCACGGCTCGGCCCGAGTCCAGCACTTGTTGACCCCGATCCTCTCACGAGCCGCCATGAATAAATACATCGTGCCTGCTCTTGGTGAGGAACTCCGACATGGTGACTCCGGAACCCTTCAGCTTCGTCTTGGAGAACCACAGCTTGTCACGCATCTCCAAGTCCCTCAGCTTAACTAATATGGGCCGGGGCTTCTTAGCCGAAGTCTTCCTCCCCATTCGCTGACAGCGCCTGATGTCATCCTTGGAGAAGTCAGTGTTTGGGCAACGTCCTCATCCTTTGTAGTCTCCGTTACACCATGAAGCAGCAGTATCTTTCTCCGCCGCTGCATCTCCATGCCGTCGACTGTTCGTGCAAGCCCGTCGATTTGCAGTTGTAGCATTGTCAGGGCTTGGGTGACAAATGACCTGTACGAAGCAAAGTCGGAGGCCAGGCTGGAGACACTCAGAGGGACAGACTTTTGTAGCTGCGCTTCAAAATCAGCCATTCTGCTGTTGATGCTGGTGCACGGTGTCCATTTTGTAATGTGTTGTTCGGTGTAAATGGTATAGTTGAAATTGTGAGTAGTGAAGTACAGAAGAGAAGGATTCAAAGAAGAGAAATATTATAACCGGCAGGTAGATAGATAATTAAGGAATAAAAACATAAAATGATATAAATTGGATTAAATAACTGTTAAAATTATATTAAAATACGTAAAGCAGAATTATTGTTTCTTCTTGTTACAACTACCCCCGCAAAAAACCCACACAAGTATTAAAAAACCCGCAAAAGTATTCAAAAGAAAATACCAACAAAACAGAGACGTAGAAATAAAACATGGAGTAGTTTATTTAAGGAAGAGACGGATACAGAGGAGATATTTGATATGGAGGCCGAACAGAAACAAATAATGAACAGAACGGAACAGAAGAAAATAATAAGGACCTAGCTATTAAAAACTTTCAAGATTTGTTAAAGCGTTTAAAAGAAATCATATTTTTTTTAAAATACTCGCTTATAGTTAAAATTAAGAAGTGTTGTAAGAATATCGTTCAGTAGTTAGTATCGTTGATAGTTGTAAATGTATGTGTTACGCCGGTGTTAAATCTAATTATGAGCCTTTTCAATGGCAAATGAACAAATTATTACTTTGAACATAATGCACTGGAATGCCCAAAGCCTTAGGCCGATTTACCTTCATTTATACAATTACTTCATCATAATAAAATACATATCGCTGTTATTTCAGAGACTTGGTTGGAGCCTGACAGTCCACTAGCTATTAATAATTTTACGCGAGATAGAGCTGACTCATATGGTGGTGTAGCGATAGTTATTCATAAGTCCTTAAAAGCACAAATTGGAAACGTTTTCATTCTTAATTCAGGTATAGAAATTATTCATGTGAAAATATATAACTTCCCCAAACTAGAAAATATTATAGCTGTATATTGTCCTCCGACTGTTCGTACTAGTCAGGTAGATTGGGACAGGCTTCTGTCTGCATTCAGTAGCAAGAGCATGATACTCGGTGACTACAACGCTCACCATAGCAACTGGTCTAATAGAATCGATAGTAGGGGAATACAAATATTAGACGCTGTAGTAGATAATAACTATGTTGTTCTTAACACTGGTAGTAATTAACACTCGCGTGAGGTTAGTCGACAATGTTTTGCAGGAGTCTTCTCCGGGTATATCTTTACTAACTGCGGATATTGCATTTAAATTGAATTGGGCGGTATTACAGGAGTCTTTAGGAAGCGATCATTTGGTAGTCAAAATGACAACTGAATGCATGATGAATAAAAAATTGGATAGTAAAAGAAATCTCAAAAAAGCTGATTGGAGTTCATACAAACGTTGTCTCGAGGATATGTTCTCAGGGTTAGAACTCCCCGAAGACCCTCAAGCAGCATAAGATATTTTTTTAGATAACATTAATTTAGCTGCAGAAATTCACAAACCTATTTTTAATATTTCACAAAATCCGACCTCTAATTTTACTCCGAAATCGATTTGGAATCCTGAATTGCCCAAAGCAGTAGCAGTTAGAAGGTTCGCATTGTCTAACTTCAGACGAAACCCTACTCCTGACAATCTCCGAGTGTACAAAGATAAAATCAGGATTACACAAAAACTAATTCACCAAGCGAAACGGGATAGTTGGATCAAGTTCTGTACCGGGATTGACTAAAAGACATCTGCGTCTGATATGTGGTGACAAATGAGATGGTTAAAGGGCACCCAGATCGTACGTAGATGACACAAGAGCGAGTAATTTACTCTCCAGCCTGACTCCGGACTACGTCACACCTAGTCAGCATATTTTTTCCATTCCCAACCAAGAACTAGAGGTGAGCATCTCCATTCAAGAGCTAGAAAAATGTATTAAATCAAAGGATACAATCTCCTGGATGCGATGATATCTCATACTCCATGATCAAACATCTGCCTGTCAATGGTAAAATGTTGTTGTTAAATATCTATAATAAGATTTATTCTAGCTTTGTTCCACATCAGTGGCGTAATATTAAGATTATTGCAATTCCGAAGCCCGGAAGAGATCCCAATGATATTTCGTCCCTAAGACTCATATCTTTGATGTGCTATCTCTGTAAAATCTTCCATTTAATAATTGGTAAAAGAATGGAATGGTTTTAAGAAAAAAGGAGGATTTTCTCTGCCAATACTGTCTTGAGAGATTGAGTAGTCTTGTGTCACAGATTCAGAGGGGGTTCTCGGAAAGGATGCCCACAGTCGGTTGCTCCATTGATTTAGACAATGCTTATAATGTAGATATCAAAATACTTCTAAATACTTTACATAATTTACAAATTGGGCCAAAAATAAGTCAATACTTATGGAATTTTTTAAAACAAAGAAATTTAAGAATACGAACACAAAATGGTTATATATATAGAACAACTGGACGTGGCCTAGCTCAGGATCATCCCCTGTCTCCCTTATTATTTAATGTAGCGACAGTAGATATACGAAAAACTATTGAGAAGGACACTTCTATATTACATATGCTGATGATTTCGTCCTGTATCATACTGGACCAACTCTTTCTACATGTGTTACTAAATTCAGAGTACGCTGAATATCTTCCATCAACTTCTTTTAAATATAGGCTTAGAAATTTTACCTAATAAGAGTAAAGTATGAATATTTAAGACAGGTTATAATAGTCATGATGGTAATTTACATATCAATGACGTTTCCCTACAGTGCGTACCGTTTGTTAAATATTTAGGTGTCTGGCTAGATCAAAATTTAAGATGGACGAAAAATATAAATGAAATTAAAAAAAAAGCGTTAAAATTTATAATTGTGTGGGAGCGCTAGCATCGAGGCGCTATATCTTCGAAGAATCTAATTAAAATTAGCTGGATTTGATTGTTAACAAATAATTTAATGTAACGGAAACGTCAAGTGTTTACACTTGGGTGTGGTCGGTACAATGTTGGCAACACAGGCAGATAACAGTTGGCATGTGACAATAGACAGCTGTCATTCAGAGGTATGATGGTTGGAACGTTAGTGTGGTTAGATTATTCAACATTCGAACTCAAGGGAAGACGGTCGTTGCCACGTTGTACCGAACTCACCGCGTTTCTGTCTTGCATCCAGCTAGATCGGTTAAATCCTAGTCTATTTTTGTAATGTGATCATTGTAATGGACAAATACACCAGTGAGCTAAGTCTAGTGCGTATTATTTTTGGACTATTCGCCATCACTGACCAATCTGATAGCGAGGTACCCCATATGCCTTCGATATCAGAAGTGAGATGTCAGGATACAAACCCCACACAACACACCGTGCTCCGACAAATGTATTTAAAATATTAACTGGTCCTAAGTGGGGGTTCACCCTACACATTTAAGAAGTCTTTACATATCTTTAGTTCGAAGTCGTATAGATTACTCGAGTTTTCTTTATGACAATAGTAGTAATACACATAGCGCGAAATTGGATAAAGTACAGAATCAATACATGCGTATTATAGGTGGGTTCATTAAGAGTACGCCAATTCACGTCATGGAAGCAGAGTTGTTGTTACCGCCATTATTTATTCGTCGTATTTATCTGGCGGGTAAATTTATTTTAAAGGTAAGGTCTTTTGATGACAAGGGTCTAATATCCGTTTTGGAAAACTTAATTACACTATGTCAATTTTTTTACTGGCGACGTAAAAATTTTAAGTATCTTCCTGTACCAATCAAATGTTTAGGCTAAAAACTTGGATGCATATACAAGATTTGAATAAACCTAAACGGCAACTTCAAACTGAAAATTTACTTTTATTGTGCAATAAATTCATTAGACACGAATATTCAGGGTTCTACAAAATTTATACAGACGGCTCAATAGATAGCCAAAGCATAGGTGCGGCCTTTCTGGACGTGCAAACGGGGGATAGTATTAAGCTATGTATTAAATCTGCTGATATTTCTATAATGCATACAGAACTCATTTCAATTGCAGAGGCACTGTCATACACTAAGTCAATAAGTAATTGTAATAAATTTGTCATATTAACAGATTCCAAAAGTGCTTTAGAACATTTGAACCGATGTACGTTAATGGCAAGAGGCATTCCATTAGCATATTTCATTTTAGGCTTATTGCATGAACTGTATAGTAAGGGTATACTTGTAAAATTGCAGTGGGTGCCGTCCCACATTGGCATTAGAGGCAATGAAGCAATGGACCGACTAGCGAAAGAAGCTGCGATGGATGGCTTGAATAGTCAGTTTGTGCTATATCATTCCACCTTGTTAAGTTACGTCAAGAGGTATTGTACTGATATGTGGACTGAACACTTTGACAAAACGTCGCTCTCAAAAGGTGTATGGTACAAGACTATTCAGCTTACCCTACCTCGTAAGTTGTGGTTCGAAGACTGCAATGTGGAACGGCAAACTGTTGTAATTGGTTTTAGGCTTCGCTCTGGACATGTACCATTAAATAAGTTCGGGCACATGATGGGCAAAGAGAGTTCTCCAAACTGTGTAGAATGCGGTGTTGTGGAGGATGTGTATCACATTTTGGTGGAATGTATTCGGAACGAGGTCTACAGAGATGAAATCAGACGGAGAGTGAACCCCCTTGGTGTTGGGTGGTGCAACACTATGCTGTCCTTCCCTGTCTCTGTGGGAGCTTATGCTCTGTATAAACTGTATAAGAAAACAGTAGACAGAAGAATTACGTATTAAGTTATGTTTGTTATTATAGGAGTTGTGTAGTTTATATGATTGTTATTATAGTGGTTACATGTTGAGTTTAATTGAATTGGTGAACCAAATTTTGGGAATTTGGTTCAAACATCACCTTTGTCAAATAAAGAATAAAAAAAAAAGAGTGGCCGTGAGTTTCTTGCTAGCTCTTCTCATAAAGCTCTACCCCCTTTCCGAGCTAGTGGTAGTAGTTGTAACGACTATCATAAGTGTCAATGTTTGACCAAAATTAATAAATGATTTGATTTTGATTCCTACCTCCAGAGACACGTCCGACTCACTGGTGTCACTGTCACTAACATAAATTATAAAACTGTCTAAATTTTCTTCAACAATTCTGTCTCTTTGTTTGTATTTATTTCGACGTGAATAACATGATCGGTCATTTTCTTCAAATCCTCTGGTGTAACATTTTCAAAAGATTCTTTGATTTTTTCCAACTGCAATGTGGTTAGAGCTATATTTTTACTTGCTCATTTTTTTTTGCTAAACTCCATATGAGCTCTATAGCATTTAGGTCGCAATAGTATGGAGGCAAGCGCAATACCTAATGACCATTTTGGGATAAAATTTGGTCAGCTTCGTATATTGGCTCTGGTGTGTGCCGTTTCACTAAACAGCTGATCTTTCGAGTGATAGTCTTCAAATGGGACACCATTTAAAGTAAGCCATTCCTTTATTTCCTCTTTCCGGTTTTGTGATAAAGGGGCTTTATTGATAACTACTGAGTGGTAGCTAGCATTATCCATTACAATTAAACTCGGCTCATGTAAATTGGGTATAAGTTTGTATAATAGAATACGGGAATTAACGTGAACACGCATTTTACCTTAAAATGCCTACCGTTTCGGCGCAGGTTGCACTCGCCGTGGTCGCAGGCTGACTGCGACCACGGCGAGTGCAACCTGCGCCGTATTCTATTATACATTAAACATGCAACGCGAGAGTTTAAAAGTTATGGTTTCTCTTGTAGCCATTTATAAAATTTTTTGGCATTCATGTCATGGTGGTAGTCCGCCATTGTAGACTTAGTGCTGAACACTAATAATGAATTTGGTACAGGGCCTTTTTCAGAACCGGCATGTACAATTATGTATCGTTTCCCTGATGAAATATTTTCAATAACACCACTGGTGGAAGGTCCTTGTCAACACTTTTTTGGTTCATAGTTTTTAGGGACATAGGTTTCATCAGATTAATGATTTGTTTTCCTTCTGCTCGTTTCTGTCCAATAGTTCTAAGAAAACGATGTCTCCAAGCAGCTATATTTATTTATTTCAAACTTTATATACAGGGTTGTATAAAGGCGGACTTAATGCCAGGGGCATTTTCTGCCAGTCTACCTTGGGGTGATGCAGAGATTGTTATGAAGGAACCTGTTTCCTAAAAATATAACATTCATTAATTTTGTTCGTTGTGCCGTTTCTTCTCTGGGGTTCTCCACACACCACCATTGATAGAACCTTCCTTTTAAATTATTTTTAGTGTTGTAACACTCACACCTGTAAATAATAACAAATAAAACAAATAGGAGACATAATAGAAAATTTAAAAAATTATAAACTCTTCATAAACTTATTATATTAGAATTTCACATAGTTCCTTAGTGCTTCTATTTAAATCTTGTATTAAAATATTTATGTATGTTCTACTGAATACCTACCAGTCAGTGACGCTACTTCATCCATGTACTGGTTCTGGGTTTTTATCAAATCTTGCTGCTCTAAATCAGAAAGTTCTTTGATATTCTTAATTATTTCTTCTACCCCAGACACTCCTTCCATGTTTTCTGTCGAAAAAAAAAACGTTTTAGATAAACGAAACAATATTTTAAGAAACAGTACATAGTTACAACAATAAGTTAGACATTTTGCATAATCTTTGAATAAGTATCAAAGTAATCTATACTAATATTATAAAGCTGAAGAGTTTGTTTGTTTGTTTGAACGCGCTAATCTCAGGAACTTCTGGTCCGATTTGAAAAAATATTTCAGTGTTAGATAGCCCAGTTATCGAGGAAGGCTATTGGCTATATAACATCACGCTACAGTCATTAGGAGCGGAGTAGCAACGAAAAATGTTACAAAAACGGGGAAAATTTTGACTAGTGAAAAAAAAATCTAAAGTATCAAAGTAATAACATCGAATTTACCTACGAAGTCCTGCACCACACGTAAACAAACTTGCTTCTGCTGGTATTTGGCAACTTTCTCTGATTTTCTTTCATCATATTTACAAATCATAGTATATAACAGTTCCCGCATTGGACTTTTAATAGTTTTCTTCATGTTTGATCACTAAATAGCGGCATTAGATCACATATAAACCTCAGTTCACCTCACTGACAACTTGACTACAATTTTTGACACTGATATAATAGACATATGAATAAAGCCCGCTGCACACGACGCTTGTTTTGCTGCTGGATTGCTTGCTACTCTGCTGGCAGAGCGGCGAGAAAGTGACGTCACTGCTGGCTCTGCAGCGTGGTTGCGTGCTGGCTGTCGATGATAGAACGTGTGCTATTTTTCGTGACGGCTTGCTTACGTGTTCTCTTCTTTTCGTGCTCTGTTGTTGAAAAAATATGTCGCAAAGGTGGTCTCCGGAGCAAATTAATGCTTTAATTGACGCATACAAAGAAGAACCGTGTTTGTATGCAACAAATACTCCGAATTACCACAACAAGCGTCTTCGAACTGAGGCTCTTGATAGAGTGAGGAACGCAGTTTTGGGGTTAAAGCCAACCGTGACGGCAAAAGAGTGCTCAACCAAGTTTCACAATTTGAGAAATCAATTTAATATCACTTCGATTCACGCCTAGCGACAAGCACCGTGTGAAGCCAACCTACCAAGGGAGCCATCAGCGCACCCAGCGCCACAGCCAACTTTGAACCCAGCGGCAAATTCTAGCAAGCTATCTAGCAGCAAAACAAGCGTCGTGTGCGTTGGGCTTAACATTGCCAAAATAAAACGCAAATAAATCCAGTATCTACTTTCATTAGACAGACTCTATGCGCTTTATTTTTTAAAGTTGATTTTCAAGTGCGTTGTTGATTGTTAATAAAATCTTCTCCGCCGCGCTCCTTTCTGTCTGCGCTGACCCTTACTATTTTTACTTGTTACAGTTGTTACTCGTTGCATTGTAGTTTTATTCAAATACCGAATGACATTACAAAAATTATTGATGTAAGATTTAATTCGTTTGTAGCAACTGTTTTACTCAAAAGTAACTTTTATTACTAATACTTTGATATTTATTTAAATAAACCAAAAAAATGTACATAGCAATGATAACAATCAATATCCATTAGTATTCTTATCAGAAAAACTAACTTATTATAAGTATTATTCATAATCCCCGGAGAAGTTCTTAGCATCCATTTTGCCGTATCCCATCTATGTTACCTTCACGCGCGGTCGCGGCGTCACGCGTCAGTACGGCCATCTAATTTTCGGCAAAGAAGTCGCACCGCGCTTGTATGAAGTATGACTGTATGAATGAGCGTGTAAATATCGAATAGAATTTTGCAAGATCAAATGGAACAAAGCGATACCATTTCTTAAATAATGTTCCTCTTAAGTTTGCGACTGAAATCAATACTTCAGCATACATGTAAAATTGTTACCATTGAATTTTTTACTCCGCTAAAGAATATCAATAGGGTTTTTGTCGTTCTGTATGAATTGGTACGTGTAATATTTAGATATCACACATTTTAAATCGTATGAATGTACATTTTCTCGGAAAGCGGGATAATTATGTCATTTTCATTTTTAACATAGAACAAATACAAAGTAACAAAAAAGTAAAGAGGTAACTATTTTGAGTAATTACTTATTTGGCGAAGTACATCCATAGTATTGAGCCAAGTATTTACTTCATTGAGTCCGAAGTACACATATTCAAAAGACTTCCTTGTTTTGAATAGTATTGATTAAAATGAATAACCTGATAAATAATTAAAGACAAAACCTAAAACGTACCTTCATGCCACCACATAACGCTGCATACTAGTGAGTGCGAGGCTGTGTGCGTAATCGTGGCTGTGTACGTGCGTAGGTACTTGCGGCGTGACGTCGACCGTCGCGGCCGACAGCCGCCGGTGCGAATTTATACCTACGTTGTTTTAATCCATTGCTGTTTTTTGTGAAAAACAAGTAACATGAGGGATTTTTTTTCATATACATGTTGCATTGTGTAGTATTAACAAAATAATACCAAGAAAAAAGCAATGAAAATTTTCAACGCCATAAGCACCAGAGTTATGTCAAAATTCTTTTTTTTTCATTTTCGGTAGACTGCCTGCTACACCCGGTATAATATTTTATATACTTTTTACTGATATCTGTTTAAATGTGTGGCACATTTATTTGGCCGGCAACACACTTACTGTACATGCGCTTTATATTATATTTATTATTTATTAGTATGGTATTATACTACTACTATCTTGGTACATACAATCAGTCACACAAAATAGCTTATATAATGCGATATCCTGGACAAGTGTCAGGTGGCAGTAGTTTTTGCATTACGGGTCGGAGCATAACTACTATATCAAGTCTTTACCCTAGTCATGATTAGCAACAATATAGCCGATGACTTAAATTCAATTAAAATAGACTGCCACTCGATATTAGCGCCTGAAGATATTCACGCAGTAATAACAACAAAACACAATCTTAACTTGAACATTAGCAACATTTAAAACTTCTTTTGATGTCCTTATTCTCACATAATGCTGGTTCGACGCATTTACTTCACTAAGAGAAAAAAATACCAAAATATTGGAGTGGTGGTTTATATCAGGGATTCGCTCCATGCATACGTCACTGAACCAAACATTAATGACGCCAACAGTCTTCAAATAATTTTGTCTCATAATATCACTATATTTGGTATATACCGTTCACCATATTTCAAAAATTATACTTATTACCTAAACAGTCTTGATGATCTATTGATGAACATATCAAACAATAATAAGACCGTAATAATTGCAGGGGATATCAACATCGATCTTTTATCATCAACTAGTAGTCGAAACTTAGAATACTTTTGCCCTTCGACAGAACATGGACTATATCCTGCTATTACGAAACCAACAAGGGGTGACGCGTGCCTCGACTATATTTTAGTGACGTGACGTTTAGCACTTTTCAAAACGCTGTAGGAGTAGTGTGTTCCTCTGACATAACTGACCATGATTTCGTAATCCTTGGCCTGAATAAAAAAAGGCACAATGTCATAACAGAACGATTTTAAAACAGGATGGAGAAGCCATAAGAAAGGAACTCACGGAAATCAACTGGTCTATACTATTTGTAACCAGAGATGTAAAAAGTTCCGTGGCGGCTTTTTGCAATGTCCTCACTGATGTAATTAATAAGCATACTGTAAAAATACGAATAAGTCACTCTAAGTACAACATAAAACCCTGAATTACTCCTGGCCTTATCCGCTGCATGCAGCATAGAGACAGACTTCACATTAAAACAAAGAAATCTCCACAGAACTGGCTTATATATTAAATATCACATACACGTGCTACAGAAATTACTTTAATAAGCTTTTACGATAACTTTTAATAGATTATGAAAACAGGGAGCTGTCTGATAGTACAAAACAACCTAAAAAGTTATGGAATACTATCAAAAGTATCTGCCACTTGACAAAACCAGCCAATGAACAAAAAAAACTCTTAGCACTCCGTGGTAGCTCAAATATCGAACATTCCGTGAACTTATACAATGCGTATTTTTCTACTGTTGGGAAAAAAATGGCGGACAGCATCCGTAATAAAATTCATCTTACGCAGGAAAAATTCTGTAGGTAGGTGTCAAAATAAGTGGACACAAAAAATCACTCCCCATAATTTAATTTTTATTTAATGAATTTAATAGTTTATTTTTAATTTTATTTACATAATATTATAATAGTAATACATACAATTATTAGTGCATAGTATATGTAGTGATATTGTATCATTATACACCACCTGCCAGCTGAACACAAAACTTGAAAGTTGCAAGTCACTGTCACAAGTAGCTACACAAAATGTCTCAGCTAAGTGAGATCCAGCAGACCCAGACGAAGCTTGAGGAGACACTCAACAAACGGATGGCTGATCTGGAGGCTCAGCTGCAAACAGGTGATGCGAAGGACACGGTGGCAAAGGTGGCTGAGGAGTTCCGGACATTCCGTGAGGTAATTTTTGGTGTACTCAGCTTGCTCCGGCGACAGCTTGCGGAATGTGCACGGTGTATGGACTCTATGGAGACAAGACATCGCAGGAAGGACCTCCTCTTCCTCGGGGTTCCGGAGTCAGATAACATGGATGCTCAAAGTATGGCCTCCAGCATTCTCCGGGACAAGTTGGGCTTGACCACAATCACAGCAGCTTCCATCAGGGTCTGTCACAGGCTAGGCGCCCCTGGAGGTAAGCACCATCGACCGATTCTCGTGCGTTTCTCGGATGCAGAGGTCCGGTCATCTGTCTGGCGAGCTAAGGCGAAACTGTGGGGGACGTCTATATTGGTGAGAGAATTTCTGACCAGGACCCGCCAAATGATATTTGCTAAGGCTCGGCAGCATTTCGGGATGAAGGACTGCTGGACCCAAGACGGCACCATCATCGTCAAAACGTCTGATCGAAGCCGTCATAAGATTGTCACCATGGACGAGCTGAACACTCTTACTACCCAATATCCAAAGGTGGGCACTGCAATCCCTTCCCGACCAAAGCACGGAGCTGAGGAGGGGAACGTGGCATCATCTGCGGCGAGTTCTAAACCGCTTAAGACCTAAGTGTAGGTAATTGATCATATTGCGACGCCGTTAGGTGGGAGAGTCATGTGGTTATCCTGGAGAAGTACTCTATCAATTTCCTCTTCAAAATTGGGTCATTGCTGTAATTTCGGCTAAACACTTTGAACAGATGTTCGCCGAATACGTTAGCTTTTTCTTGTGGCGTACGAGCCCACTTTTGGTTAATTCTAAGCGGTGCACAGTGGTCTAGAGCCTCCATTTGCCGCGAAAAAAGTACTTGCATTGAAAAAAATGATATAAAAGTAGTCCAATGAACTTTGTATTCAATTTTTATGTAATTTTAGTAGTAATAATAATTTAATGTTGTGTAGTAAGTGCACATTTACAAATTAAAATAAGTATATCAAATAAATGAATTTTACTAAATATTTTCTGTACTGGGTACATTATGCTGTGCCGGTAAATAAGAAGACTTCTTAGTCGAAGTCTTCACAGTGTCCCTCACGGGACACGTGGAGCCAACATCGGGACCTGGTAGGTCCCCTTGTTGGGGTGTTTTGTTTCGCCGCCCCTAAACTTAGGGGCGGGTATTTGGGTGTGGGGGGAATTCCCCTTATGGTGGATGAGTGCCTACGGCCCTGGTCGCAAGGTTTGGGGATCGAGCTTCACTCCTCCCGGCGGTCGCCCCCGCGTCGGGTGAGACCTATGGTTGCTCCATAGGAGGCCCAACGAGGAGGCGCCAGCCAGGGGGGAGGCTTTATCGATCCTTACTCCCTGCGTTTAGGGCCGAGGCGGTGATGTGTAGTTGCATACGGGATGCGGGGCGAGATTGCCCCGACGTGATGAAAGCCCCCGTCTCCTGCGAACGAGGCGCGTATCGCAGCATATACGCGGTCGTCTTCGCAGGCGGAGAGGGGCAACTGCGGCGGGGCGTGGTTGCCGCATCGCGCAGCGAGGGCGCCGGACTTGCCGCCTTGATGGCGGAGGGCCCAGCGCAGGTCGTTGTGTGGGCGCCGCGCTCGACCTAAAGGGAGCGCGGCGCGTCCTGTCGGTGTTGCACCGGGCTCTACCGCCGAGGTAAGCGGCGGGAACCCGGTGCACGGTGAGTCAGTCCGGTGAGGCTGTCGCTCTCGACCCAACGAGAGCGCGACAGGCGGGTGGTGATGGCTCCGCTGCGTGCGACGCACTCGGTCGTGAGTGCGGCGCAGCGGAAGCGGCGGGCGTTGTGTTGTCCGGGGTGCGGGCCACCTGGGCCGCACCTGGGGCTTGGCCGCCGGCCTCTGGTCGCGGAGGGACGTCCTCCGCCTGCGTGGTCGCGAGCAGGTCGCGTGGTAGCCTCTTGCGGTCGGGTGGCCGCGCGTGCCATGGCGCTATGTCCCGGATATGAGCCAGGTTTGACGCGTCGGCATGCGCGAACATGGAGGCGGCGAGGCGGCGCACGAAGTCGTCCAGGCTCTCGACGCGGAGATCGCGTGAGATGGTGGTTTTCCTCACATACCTTGGGGCGCCGGCGATGGTGCGCAGCGCAAGAGATTGTTGCACGCGCAAAGCTCGCCGGCTCTTCTCGTACGTGAGGGCATACCACGCAGGTGCTGCGTAGGTGAGCCGGGTGCGTATGTAGGTCTTATACACACCCAGCTTCACTCTCGTGGGGAGGTGTGAGGCGAGCACTGGACGAAGTATGGCGCGGGCCGCGCGGACCTGTGCAACCACGTTTTCGGCGTGCGGCGTCATGGAGAGGCGGCGGTCAATTGTGACGCCCAGGTACTTGGCCTTGGTGGCCCAATCGATGGTCTGGTCGAGGAGTTGTAGCGGCTGGGGCTCGATCAGCCTCCGCGAGAAGGAGACTGCCTGCGTCTTTCCCACGTTCACGGACAGTCGCCACTGCGACAGCCAGGCGGGGAGGAGGTCGAGGGCGCGCTGCATCTTGACGGTGGCGTGGTACGGATTCAGCGACGTCGTGACGTACGCCGCGTCGTCCGCGTACAGCGCGAGGTGGCCCCCCTCTGGGGTCGGTATGTCGTCCGTGTACGTGGCGTACAACGCAGGCGAGAGGCAGCTGCCCTGAGGAACTCCGGCAGCTGCTGGTCTCGGCGGGGAGAGAGCTCCTTCAACCGCTACTCTGTAAGTCCGGTTTTCAAGGAACGACTGGATTATCCTGATTAGGCGACGGGGCATCGGTGTCTGCGTAGTCAGCTTGTAGAGAAGACCGGCGTGCCAGACCCGGTCGAATGCTTTTTCCATGTCGAGGAATACTGCACACGCGCTCTCCCTTTTATTAAGGGCCGCAGTGATGTGGTGCACGCAATTTTCTCCCCATCAACACTAAAATTGCGCTTGTACAATCCCTTCTCTTCCCCATTCTTGATTATGCCGATGTCAGCTATCCCGATTTAACCGAGAACCAACTTAATAAGCTTGAGCGCCTTCAAAACTTCTTTATCAGGTTCATATTTGGATTACGCAAATATGACCATGTCTCCGAGTATCGAAACAAGCTCAAGTGGTTACCTATACGTTCACGCCGGAATGCTCACATTCTCTGTCTTCTGTACAATATCTTGTTTAATCCCTCGACTCCCTTCTATCTCAAACAACGTTTTGTTTTTCTACATGACACGCATTCAAGGTTTTTACGATCATCAGAAAACTTGAGACTTAAGATGCCTGTGCACTCCAGTAAATTTTTAGACCACTCGTTTACTGTGCAAGCTGTGCGGTTATGGAATGCGCTGCCGCTATCCATTAGGCAAGTGCAAAGCTTGCCAATTTTCAAAAATCGGGTTAAGGAGCACTATCTATCACTGCAAAACACCTTGCCTTGAATATCTCTTTACTCTCACTCTTCTAACTTTTTTCTTTTCCAATGACTGTCTAAACTCCTCTTGCTATCTCTGTATGAATATAAATATATATTTATATATATATGTATATATATGTATTTATGTATATATTATGTCTATTTTATTTATACAATTTCTATAAATTCTCTATTTATGTAATAATCAGTGTATGTTATTATGACCTGCCTTTATTTATGTTACTCATGTATTTAGTTTATGTTACTTGTACACAATTCTACCCTTTTCTACATCTACACTTCTCTCTCCATCCCATGGTTGCTTGGAAGAGATTGCCTTGTGCGATAAGGCCGCCGATTGTTCATCAGTATCTTATTTATATTTAAGGTTTCTCTATTTTTATTTAATGTATTTTTATTGTGGACAATAAAGAGTTATATTATTATTATTATTATTATTAGAATGTCTAGTACGTCGGGGGTAAGGTTCACGCTGTCCGGGTAATTTGTGGGTACCTCCGGACCTGCGACTGTGTACCCCCGCGCTTCGGCGTCGTCGTGGAGTCGTACACCTGCCCTATTTCTGGTGGCGCAGTTCCACGCTGGGTGTTTGGCGTTTAGGTCGCCTGCGATGACGACCGGTGCGGTGGCGCTCATTAGGTCGCCGATGTCGGCCACGTTGAGAACGGGACCGGGCGGGCGATAGGCGGCGAACAATTGTAGATGAGCGCCACCGTGGTGAAGTTCAACACCCAGCGTGTATATGGTGTTGAAGGGTCTTAGGGGAAGCTGCTGGTGTACGACTCTGCGCTTCACCAGAACTGCCAGGTCGCGGTAGCATCTGAAGCACGGAGACGTCTCGTCTTTTCGATAAGTGAGGTATCCCGGGAACTTAATTTTGTCTGCAGGGCCCAGGAATGTCTCACTTATCAGCGCCACGTCAATGTCCTGTTCCTGCAGCAGGGGGCGGAGGAGGGCGGCCTTTCCCACGAGGCCACGGGCATTCCAGTGGATGATCCTCAGGGGCTTATGCATAGGGCGCATAGACGCGTCATGCCCCTCAGGATCACCTGTTTAATGCTGGAGGTGTCGCTCCCCGCTCTCAGTGCGAGGAGGACGTCCTGGAGCACCTCCAGCGCGGTCTCGATGGCGGCGTCGTCAAGGGGTTTGCCGCTCTCGTCTTTCCGTGGTTTCGTGGAAGGTGTCGCCGCGGGGAACTCTGTCCCTGCCGCGGAGTGAGCCGCCTTCCTTCTAGTCGTTGTTGCGACTTTGTGGGCAGGCGCAGTCTTGACGGTTTGGTTTGGCCCTGCGCCTTTGGTCGCAACAACAGTGGGTTGCGGCGGCGACACTTTTTGGCCGCCCTGTGGTGTTGGCACCTCTTCCGGTGCCTTGGAGTCTGCATCTGTCGCGGGGCGGGACTTCCTTCCGCGCCTCCGCTTTCTCCGCCCCCTTTTTGAGGAGGGTCCGGGTTCTCCGCGCTCTGTGGGAGCATTCGCTGCTGCCATAAGCGATGCCCCCTGGGGCTCCATGTCAGGGTTGACAGTGGGAATCGTTGGCCTCTCGGTGGCAGCTTGTTGCCGGCGCGAGTTCCCACTGATGGCGACCGTGCCCGCCTTCGTGTTCCGGGCCTCCTTCCGGAACACGGGACACTTGATGTTGTTTGCGGGGTGTTCGCCCCCGCAGTTTATGCACGTGGCGGGCTCGTCCTTTGGACGTGGACATTCCCGGGCGGGATGCTCACCGCCGCATCTCACGCAGGCCATTGTCCTGTGGCACTGGTGAGAGGAATGCCTGAACTGTTGGCAGCGGTGGCATTGGGCGGGTCTCCTCTTACCCCGCCAGACCTCTATCTTGACGCCGGGGATGCCGAGCATCTCGTCGACGTTGAAGATCCCCGGCGTCAGGTCCTTGGTCCTCTTCAGTATGGCGAAGAGGATGCACCCGGGTCGGTCGCCACGAGCCCGTATGTTTTTGACATATTCGGGCTCGTACCCCAGAGCGCGGAGCTCCTCCTCGACCTCGTCGGGGGTGGCGTTGGAAGGTAGCCCCCGGATGGCTATCTTGAGGCTCCTCTCCGCTGGCAGTGAGTAGGAGAACCACGACACCCGCTCACTTTTCTCCAACTCCGTGAGGTACCGCTGGATGAGGCGGTACTCGTGGTCCTCCGTCGGCGTAAATCTAATGTCCTTGCCGAATGGGCGGGCATTTGCGGCTCTGCCCGCCTGGCGCGCCTTGAGCTCCTTCAAGTGGTGGACCCAGTTCGGCAGGTGCTCTACTACCAGCGGAGGGTAGCGGAGTTTCCTGCCAAAATCCTTATTTGGCGGCTGGGGCGGCGTGCTGCTGGAGGCATCTGCAGTAGCCGTAGTCGTCCCGGAGGCTGCGTCTTGGTCGGTTGTCGCGTCGGCGGTCGGTCCGGCAGGTCGGGCCGAGCACGCCAACACAGCTCGGTATGAGCGTGCTGGCTGCGGCGACACGGGCGGTGTGGGAGCGCGCGGCGCGGCTTCGGCGCGCGGTGCGGCGGCGGCGCGCGCTGCGGCGGGCGGTGCGCACGCTTGGCGCGCGGTCGGTTTCGCGGCGGCGGCGGGGTGGTTTGCGGGGCGCGCGGGGTGCGCGGGCGCGGGCGGCACTCGCTTCGGTAGCGGTCGGGCGTGCGGCGTCGCTCGGGCGCGCGGTCGCAGGCGGCACGCGAGCCGGCGGCGGCATGGCGCAATGGCGCTTGGCCATCGCTGCCGTTTCCTCTGGGCTCCGGGGGCGCCTAGAGGGTAGTTGAGGCGGCGGCGGGGTTTCGTCACCCAGGCGGGCCGATCGTCTGGCGTCCAGCGCCGACGTGGAGTGGGCGCGCGCAATCGGTCGCGCGCGCCTCGCCAAAAACATAAAAGTATCCGGCTGCGGACGCCAGCGGCACCTACCTGGGTTTCCGGAGGCGGCGGAGTCCAGGGACGTCGATGAGCAGGCTCACGACGACGGCGGCGACATCTCTGAGTCGGGGGCGGCGGGGGACTCCCTCGCGTCATCACGCGGGGCGTCGTCCTCCGTGTCACGAGCACGCACTGCACTCACTTCACTCGCGGCACTCACACTTGTGTCACTGTCACTTAGCGTACGCGAGGAAGGCGCAGGGCGGCCCGCGACGGTCGGGCGCCTGCTGCGGAGGGCGGCGAGGCGCGGGGGGACCTTATGGTCACGTTGGGCGGCGGACGCGCGCGGGGGCGCAGGCCTGGAGGCCGCGCGAGAGCGCGTCGATGCTCGGCCACGCGGGCCGGCCGCGGGGTTCGCACGAGGCGCGACGGTTTCGGCGACGGCGATGTAGGGCGCGTGGGCTCCTCCGGCGTCCTGCGGGAAGACCCCGGGCTGCCGGTCTCGGTAGTTGGGCTGCAATGCGCAGCCGGTGCAGGCTTGCGGACCTCCCGGTCCGGATCCATGATGATGGTGTGGTGGTCTAGTCTTCGGAGTGGCCGCGACCCCAACGGCGATAAAAATCCTTATGGAAGGCCGGGAAGCACAGGCTCGCACACGGGCGGCCTCGGTGTACACGGTGGCGTCGAATACAGACGTCACCGCGGACACCGCGGCAGTGACCGTGCGCGAGTAAGTGGAGTCCGGGCGGCGCGGCGCGGCGAGAGAACAATACGTGCGCTCGCCTTGACGGTCCGAGGCGCTCCCTGTATCGCTAGTACAAATGGCCACCATATTTATACAAAATGATCAAAATAAATGTAGGCCCTCTTATTGGCCGATAAAAATGGACCAATTAGAATCCCCGCATTTTAGCCAATAGGATTCCAGTAAGACATTTTGGACAAAAGCTTAAGTACTAGGAAACTTGACTGCGACGAGAGCCGCTTACATTAATTAACAATTTTTAGTGTATTTCTGTACAATTTCTTAAATAAAGTACATATATTTACAATTCTTGTCTTATTATCTACCCTATAAAAATACAATCAGTCGAATATTAGAAAATAACATAACAATTCTTAAAACTTAATGCTAAGTGTCGTGCTCAGTGGCGCCACCACGCACATTTTCAGAATATAAGCAACAGTATTTAAATTACGATTTGGCCAATTTTTCGCTGTCTCCTTTACTATCTGAACTCGAATCAACTTCGGCACTTATACTTGTATTGAAAATAGATGGTCATTTCAGTAAATTTATAGCTTCAGGATCAAGTTTCAGCTTCTTTTTGTCATACTTTTTAAGTGAAATTTGTGAGATGATTGGGTCTGATGATAGAAGAAGATAGTTCAATAAATCGTAATTGGTATGAATTCCTGAATCTTTCCTGGTTCTGTGTTCTCGGATAAATTTAAAATCCTTATTTTTAGCTTCCTGAGCCTCTTCACCAAGCTGACCGATAGGCAAGATAGCGTGACTGATAATATCCGCACCATGAATTAATATTTTATGTAGGCTTGTCGGGATATAGTACCATGAATACAGCTCAACGTATTTTTCTGCAGTTTCTATAGTAAATTTTTCGAATTTTGCGGTATCTATTTCGTAACCACTCGAAATTGTTTGAAGAATTATATGAAATCTCTGGATGATTTCTTTGTCAACTCCGGTTATATCAGCTGCTATGTCAGCATTACGGAAAAATACTCTAGCTGTGTTACCTGTATTTGTTGTCCCATATCCAGGCTTAGGTTGGTCAACTAGAATACCTAATTCTTTTCTACATCGATCGATAATAAGTTTTTTTCGTTCTTGCATTTTACTTTTATTATTTTTTCTTGCCTGCCAACACTTAATTTCCATTCTGTAACCTATATGAAGACAACACTCAAAGAAACGTATCCAAGAATGTAGACTCGATAACCCAAAATCAAGATTATCAATTATAGGTGTTTTCATATTCATATTTTGTAGGTTGTTCATTTCCTTCGGGGTGGCCTTACATATGTAACAGCTCAACGTTGATTTATTTCCTGTTAAAACATAACAAACTTTTCCATCCAACAAACTCAAAACCATTTTGAACTTTATATTTTTCCCATTGAAAGGAAAGTCATGTAAATCATCAGTCAGAAAGTCATTTCTGTTTCGGTTAATGTCGTTTCTGGAGTTTCTTTGCAAAATTTTAATTTTATTGGCCTACAAAACTTTGTCGATGATGGGACGGGATTTTGCCATAAAATTCTGGTATCGTCTTTTAAGTCCCTCAATTGGATGGACACAAGTGAGCATATTAGTACAGATGAATCACCCTTGCCTTCCTTTAGTAATTGTCTATAATTACTTTGCCCGGAGCTCCCATCTATTCCCCATTTACAAAATAAAACCAGTTTATCACTCGGATACTGTTCAATAACTTCCGCTTGTAATTCACAAATTCTTCTTACAGTAAGATCCAGAAGATCTTGTAATTTAATCTCGGCTTCTACTTCATTTACTACAATAGCATTTTTTTTTTTGGAAAACACGCCTGTTTTGCACATAGTATTTTATTCCAAGCAGGATAGATGTCTGCTTTACATTATTTTGCTACTGCTCTGTAAGCTAAGTACGTAGATTTGCTTGATTTTGTGGTGATAATCAAACTTAATGCTTCTTCAGGTGTCAATGGCTGTTTTTGCGGGGGTAGTTGCAACAAGAAGAAACAATAATTCTGCTCTACGTATTTTAATTTAATTTTAATAGTTATTTAATCCAATTTATACAATTTTATGTTTTAATTACTTAATTATCTATCTACCTGCCGGTTACAAGTATCGATTCTTTGAATCCTTCTCTTCTGCACTTCACTACTCACTATTTCAACTCTAACATTTACACCTAACAACACATTACAAAATGGACACCGTGCAAGCAACTTTGAACGAGCTCAGCACCACCATCAACAGCAGAATGGCTGATTTTGAAGCGCAGCTACAGAAGTCTGTCCCTCTGAGTGTCTCCAGCCTGGCCTCCGACTTTGCTTCGTACAGGTCATTTGTCACCCAAGCCCTGACAATGCTACAACTGCAAATCGACGGGCTTGCACGAACAGTCGACAGCATGGAGATGCAGAGGCGGAGAAAGATACTGCTGCTTCATGGTGTAACGGAGACTACAAAGGATGAGGACGTCGCCCAGACACTCACTGGTGTTGTTATCAAGCAGCTGGGTATTTGGTGACTTCTCCAAGGATGACATCAGGCGCTGTCAGCGAATGGGGAGGAAGACTTCGGCTAAGAAGCCCCGGCCCATATTAGTTAAGCTGAGGGACTTGGAGATGCGCGACAAGCTCTGGTTCTCCAAGACGAAGCTGAAGGGTTCCGGAGTCACCATGTCGGAGTTCCTCACCAAGAGCAGGCACGATGTATTCATGGCGGCTCGTGAGAAGTTTGGGGCTAACAAGTGCTGGACTCGGGATGGTGCAATCCATGTTATTGGACCGGACGACGTGAGTCACCGCGTGACTACACAAGCCGAGCTGTGCAGGGTCGGTGAGCTGTTGCCCAAGCCGAGTTCGGCGCCCAAACCACTGGTTGCCTCGAAATCGAAGCGAGTAGCCGCCAAAAAGTGAAGTCATCAGAGTTCATTACTAGTCTAGGTACACTTCGCTTGTTTACTTGCATAATTAATTTATTCTACCTTCCACAATTTATTTAATATGCTTATTCTATTCTCCCGTTTGACTTTGACTGACTTTGACATCTGACACTTCTGACATTTCATACTTACTGTTGCCATATTAATAAACTAATTTTTATGTTTCTTAACTTCTTTAGTATTTTTTATTTTATATATATTTTTATTCTTTTTTCTTTTATATACAGTCATGTTAAAGAAACTGTTTTATTATCTCTATGTTTTTTTTTCTTTTTTTTTCCTTTCCTGTGCCTGGACTAGTTGTAAATAGCTGTAATTTTTTTTTATGGTACTCACATATTATGTTCTCACAGCCGGCAGATGGAGCAATAACTTTTGTTTTTATCAGCCTCTTTTATATATACTATACATATATATTTTTTTTATTATTTATTTATTATTATTTATATTAACTAAATTTCATTATGTCTATTACTATTACTAGACAGCAGCATAAATAGTGACGAATATTTTTCTACTAGTAGTGATATCAGATTCGTAAGTGTTCTTTCTCTTGCTGAGACATTGTCGTCCCAGTTTTCTGATTTTCCCAGGAACTTTAATGTGGTCCATATTAATGCTCAGAGTGTTCCGGCCCATTTCCCGGATATGCTGGCTACTTTCGACTGTACACATATTCATGCAATACTTGTTTCTGAGTCTTGGCTTAAACCATGCTTAGTCTCCTCGGCTTATTCGCTCCCAGGCTATGAACTTATTAGAAATGATCGCGCAGTGGGAGGTGGGGGTGGAGTGGCTATCTATCTTAAACAAAATATTCCCTTCACTATAGTTAGCAAGTCACCACAGCCCCCACCACCAAATGCTGGCGAGCATCTTTTTCTCGAAGTTAAACTTCTTCACTCTAAAATCTTGCTCGGTGTTTTTTATAGTCCTTCTTTACGTGTAGATTACTTCACTTCTCTTGAAATTCTGTTAGAAAATTTTATCCCCGTGTACAGTCAAACCATAATCATGGACGATTTCAACACCTGCCTACTTAAAAATGATCACCGTTCCAGTTCACTCCAATCCATCGTTGACTCCAATAACCTCTCTATACTTCCTCTTAATGCTACACATCAGTTTCCAAACTGTACTCTATCTTTGCTTGACCTTATCCTTATTTCTTCCCCTGATCGTGTGTCTAAGCACGGTCAATGTCCTGCAGATGCCTTTTCCTACCATGACCTCCTCTTCTTGTCTTATCGTGTCCGGCCTCCGAAACCTAAACCTAAAATCCTTGTACAGCGCAACTTTCGTGAAATGAACGTGGCAAATCTTGGTGCGGATGTCAACAACATTGCCTGGGATTCTCTTTTTGCTTCGGAATGTGTGGATGAGAAAGTTCAGTTACTGACCTCAAACCTGATAAAGCTCTATGACACTCATGCACCATTGCGTACAATTAGGGTGAAACATCTTCCGTCACCTTGGCTCACGGACGATATTAAGACATTACTTTCCAAGAAAGCTGCTGCAAAAACGAAATTTAAATGTCGTCCAACTGATGCTAATTGGAAAAAATATGTAGCAATACGAAATCACTGCAGTAAGGTGTGTAGAAATGCACAACGCCGACATATTCATGCATCTGTCAAAAACGGAGATTCAGGCAAAGTTTGGAAATTTCTGAAATCATTGGGAGTCGGCAAATCGCGCCAAGACACGATTCGTAAACCTCTTGATCTAAATGCTTTAAACAAATACTTTACTGCATTACCCCACTTTGACCCCATTCTAAAAGATAACACACTAAAATCTCTTTCACTAAGTTCGACTCCCGACTGCTTCCCATTTGAATTTCATCAATTTGCTGCTTGTGACGTTAAGAAGAGCATCTTATCTACTTCCTCGAATGCGATAGGTACCGATTGCGTCAGCCGTAATATGATCCTTCCTATCCTTGATGAAATACTCCCTGTCATCTGTCATATCCTCATTTCCTCTATCTCTAGTGGCATCTTTCCATCAGCTTGGAAAGACGCCCAAATCACACCTCTACCTAAAAATGCAACCCTTCATCTTTCTCTGAATACCGGCCCATTTCTATCCTACCTTTCCTCTCCAAAGTTCTTGAACGCCTCGTTCATGATCAGCTTAGTTCCTTTCTTTTCGAAAATCAACTCCTTAACCCACTCCAGTCTGGTTTCCGTCCCGGTCACAGTACCACCACAATCTTGGTTCATATTACGGAAGATATTAGGTCAGCAATGGAAGGTGGTCATCTAACAGTGCTTGCATTGCTAGACTTTAGCAACGCTTTTAACACTGTTGACTTTGATGTCCTTCTCGGGATACTATGCTCTCTTAACGTATCTCCAACAGCGGTTGACTGGTTTCGTAGTTACCTGTTTGGGCGCCGGCAACGTATCAGGATCAAAAATACGATCTCCGCATGGTGCCCGTCATGCGCTGGCGTTCCGCAGGGCGGCGTCTTATCTCCCCTACTCTTCGCCGTTTTTATTAACTCAATTTCTAACGTCTTAACTTCTTCCTACCACCTCTACGCAGATGATCTTCAAATTTACTCCCACGCTCCATTAGATAGGTTGACGGAGGCTGTCCAAATAGTAAACACTGACATGGTGCGAATTTGCGACTGGAGTAGGTCGTATGGGCTATAGGTCAACCCGGATAAGACCCAGGTGATTGTTGTTGGCAGTTCGAGAATGGTCTCAAAAATTGAATGGTCACTGATACCCCCGGTGTCTTGTGACGGTACTGATATACCATTTAGTGACGTAGTCAGGAATTTGGGTATTTTTATTGATAAAAATATGTCATGGGTTCCCCAGATCCAACAAGTACGTCGCAAAATCTTTGCTTCGGCGGGGTCTTTGCGCAGACTACGTAATCTTCTTCCTATCACGACAAAGGTTGCGTTAGTACAATCCCTTCTTTTTCCCGTTCTTGATTATGCCGATGTCAGCTATCCTGATCTTACCGAGGACCAACTGAATAAACTTGAGCGACTTCAAAACTTCTTTATTAGATTCATATTTGGTTTACGCAAGTATGATCATATTTCTGAATACAGACATAAGCTCAAGTGGTTACCCCTACGTTCACGCCGGAATGCTCACATTCTCTCTCTTCTGTACAATGTATTGTTTAATCCCTTTGCACCCCCATATCTTAAAGAACGTTTTGATTTCTTACATGACACACATTCAAGACTCCTGCGATCATCAGAAAATTTAAGATTGAAGATGCCAGTGCATTCCACAAAGTTTGTTGATAGATCGTTTTCTGTAGAAGCTGTGCGATTGTGGAATGCACTACCAGTGTCAATACGATGTGCTCAATCCTTACCCATCTTTAAAAAACAAGTTAAGGAACACTACCTTTCGCTACACAATTAATTATTTATTTTATGTATGTATGTATTTGTTATGAATTTTTAATATTATTTATGTATCTTTTATATATATATATATATATATATTCCACTATTATATGTATGTAATTATTTACGTTAATTAATATATTTTCCTAACACTCTTAGGAACTGCCCTCTCTCGTTTCATTCTAATGCATTCTCTCCATCCAATGGTTGCCTGGAAGAGATTGCCACTGTGCGATAAGGCCGCCAATTGTACTACCATCTTAATTTTATTTTGTTTTTATTTTTTCCATGTCTATTCTTTTTCTTGTATCTTCTTTTTTATTTTATTTATACAAGTACAATAAAGAGTAAGTATTTCATTCATTCATTCATTCATTCTTGATCACGAGATTGAGCTGAGTTATAGGCACGTTTATATGTCTTAGCACGCTTGGGAGATTTTTGTTGAGTAACATCTTTAACTACATCGGCTGCAGTTCGTTTTCCACACTTCCTCAAACTGACTTGAGTTGCGAATGAAAGTTCTTCGGTACTTGATATTGATACCAAGACTTTGAATTTCATTTGCTGGCTTCTCTTACATAAATCTTTGAAAGCTTTGTGTGGTCTCCCTTGCACAGAAATCCGTGAAGTAGCAGTGTTGTCTTCTGTTAGGTCTAAATTTATAGATAGCTTCAACCAATCTTGATTTTTTAACAAAACTTTCCTCGGTCTCTGTGACAAGGCTTCCAGCGTAATTCTATATTTTTTATAAATTTTTCCATAACTGGCTTGAGAACTTGAAAAGAAATATCATTTTTCTCCACAACATATTATGAAATTAACTCATAACAAGCCATCTCTCTTGTCAAATGCTTACATAAAAGCCATTTCTCGATAAACGCTAAATGAGTGAATACTGGAAAAAAAATAGACGGCGCACGTAAGGGCACTTTTTATTTATCTTATATTGAGATACTAAATAAAAGTACTAAAAAAAGGTAATTTCAGAACCTGCAAATACCTGCACAATTTCTAAACCTTCTTATTTCGAGAAAGATTTGCAATATTTTTATTACTGTCCATTACGATATTTCTACACTATAATAATGTACAAACTTACCACCACTGATAGTAGACATGACAAGAAAAAACCATTGAACACAATACAAATGAAAAAAAAACAGATAACAATTAAAACAAACAACAAAATTACGTTGAGATAATGAACTACGATTTAATACGAAATAGTTAACACTCGATGTCAGTCAACTTTGACTGACTGTCAAGTATAAATACTAACAGATTTGTGGGTAGTCGCATGTAATTTCAATGATACACATCATAACGATACCGAAATATGGTTGAATCATTTAAAAATAGACTTTTTTCGCGCTAAATAGAGACTTTAGACCACTGTGCGGTGGTTTAGAAAGCTCGGGACTTTTGTATGATTTTGTGAATTTCCACAGTGAATAATTGGTAGCCTCATTCGCAGTTAAAGATTTTAATTGCGTCTGCAGGGTATCATCTCGCCATTGTCTCATCATATATTTCAGTTCTCTACTGTTCTCTGTGACACTCAGCTCGGTCTTCGCTAAGCCTAGTTTCATGCCAGTACCGTCGAAGCCGTCGCTTTTTCACAACAGCGTTTTTAATGTATGTAGGGTCATTTGTCATTTTTTAAAAAGACAACTCCCGCACTAAGAATTGCTTTTGTGTCGCGGGGACTTTTACAAACATACAAGCAACGGACAAAAAGCACAACCAGACCCGAAACAATTGTTTGTGGATCGCACAAATAATTTTCCCGTGTGGGAATCGAACCCACGACCTCCCGGCGCAATGGTTGCAGCGTGGTGACCTAAAGCACTGCGCCACGGAGGCAGGATAGTTAATATGTTCCTTGTGATCAGTAAGTGTGGGAGTGGTTTTCCAACATGCTGTCTGTATGAGCGACGTTATGCTCCAAGTGGCGTTTTCTATATCCGAATGTGTCTTTGTTATGCTCCGAGTGGCGTTTTCTATATCCGAAGGTGTCTTTAGAGCAATTTTGAGTTCCAGATGTTTTTCGATGTAGTCACTAAAGGAAATCCAATCTGTATGACTATTGTACAGAGTTTCTAATCTTGAGATCTGTATTACCTTTGCACTCATAGTCAGCAAGACAGAGGTGTGATCGGAAGAACCATCATAAAATGATTCTGCCTTGAAGTAGTGTTTGGATAATCCTTTCACCACAAAAAAATCTACTAGATCTGACATTCTATTGGGATCCGTAGGACAGTATGTGTGCTCCGAGGTTGTGGTGGTAGACATGTTTGTACTGGCAACACTTAATCTCAGTTGTCTACCCTTGGTGTTATTAAGCCGTAATCCCCAGGTCACATGTTTCGCGTTCCAATCTCCGCCCACCACAAACCGGTTTTCCAGCGCATCAAAGAATACATGCTTTCTGTAACTTTATGCTTCGGAGGAGTATACAACGTCCCGGTCCAATGGCTTATTTCCTTCAACGTATGGGTAGGGCTAGAGGTCCTCTCCAAGGAAGGTCGATGGCCGTAGTGTCCGGCCATCGAGCCAGTCGGTCAAGGAATGGCCCCCGTGGAAGGGGCAACCGCGTGGCGTGCGACTTGCGGTTCTAAGCGCAAGCAGTTATCCCGTCGCACGTCACACACGCGGAACAGGCAGACACTCGTGGGGTTTTAGTGGTGTATGCCCGCCCTTCTGGCGGGAGAGTCCCACATAACCCTGTGCTCCACCCAGGGCATAGGGTATGCGTAATGCATTTCCCCAGGAAAAAAAAAAAAAAAAGGGCTAGAGGTCCTTAGTCATGTATAGTACAACAATTTGTATTACAATTATTAATTACCGACTTATTAACAATTAACTTAATTAACAAATTTCCACAGCCTGTACATAATCAACTCGAGTAAATTTCCACAGCCTGTACATAATCAACTCGAGTAAAGTTCGTTCACCTGGCTCACGCGTCATATGATATTTGAATCAATGAAACTAAAATGAGAAAGAATGTTAACACAATAAAGCCTCTTTCCTAGCGTTCTGCTATTGGACGGGAGGCGCACGCGACGTTGCCGCACCGTTCGATGTACTTTGATTGTTTATACAGAGTGATACTGTTTTGTCTACATTATTTTATTATTTAGTATGTGTGACATTTAAGTTTTTTCAATTAGCCAACATGTTATTTTTTTATTTGTTACATGCTTATTAAGCCCTAACCCTACCTGTAGGTTGAAGGAAATAAGCCATTAGAGAGGCAAGTAGTAAATTGCAGAGATGTGGAGGTACCCAGTTTGATCTTCAACAGCTATCGTTGTTGCCTGCAGGTAATTCAAATTCAAAATATTCTTTATTTCGTAAACTTTTTACAAAGTATTTGAAATAGTCAGTATATTGTATTTTTTGTCCATTTCGAGAAAGCTGGTTGCTCGTGAGAAGAAACGGCAAGAACCTCCTAATCCTGTTCATATTCCGGCAGCACATGTCAGGTGTCAAATTGACGTCTGACGCAACGAGATCGTTGTCGTATTTTTATGTGATATAAAATATAAACACAGTCTTTTAGTGGTTAAAAGTTAATTTATTAAAAACATAGTGACTTAGTGAACAAAATATAATAAAGTAGACAATTATTAAGCAAATAAAGTGGACAAAAACTAATTATTAATAACATCTGGTTCACTCACAAATATTTATTTACCCACTAAATAAATAAAAAACAGCTGTCAACTGATGTTTTATTTGCATAGTGAGCCCTCTGGTTAAGTTCCGTGGAACTCTTATGTATGACACTTCCTGTGCCCGCTACAATATTATTGCTATCTAGAGGTAGCTCCAAGAACTAACACCAGTTAGCTAATAACAACAAATCCTCGTTCTGTATAATAATAAGGCAGTCGAATATCCCTCAACCCTTTTAATACCAAACTCAAACACAATCTATACTAATATTATAAAGCTGAAGAGTTTGTTTGTTTGTTTGGACGCGCTAATCTCAGGAACTACGGGTCCGATTTGAAAAATTATTTCAGTGTTAGATAGCCCATTTATTGAGGAAGGCTATAGGCTATATATCATCCTGCTACGACCGATAGGAGCAGAATACCAGTAGAAAATATTACAAAAACGAGGAAAATCTTGATTCTCTCTTATGTGACGCAAGCGAAGTTGCGCGGGTCAGCTAGTGGCAAATAAATGTGGCAACTGCGGTCGCCTTGTATCAATTACTGACACCATCAAGTGTGAGAACTGCTCGACCACGTATCATCGTACATGCGCTAACATATCCGCCAAAGGACAAAACGCAATTTCTTGACTCGCGTGACATCGTCAGTGCTTCGCGTGTAGGAGGGCAGCAACTGACCGCTACAAACTCGTCGGGTGCTAAAGAGCGCCCGCCGCCGCGCCGCCCCCGCGCGCTGGTCGTGCGCCTGCCGCGCCGCGACCTGCGCGACGAGCTGATGAGGAGCGCACGCGTGCGCCGTGCCACTACTGCCGACCTGAACATGAGCGGCCCGCTAAGGCGCTTCTACTTGAATGAACGCCTTACCAAAACGAGTCAGCAGTTGTTTCGTAAAGCGAGGGAAACTGCCAGTCAGGCCGGCTGGAGGTTCGTATCGACGAAGCGAGGCCGCATCCTATATTTCACTTAAACAGCTCTATTTCACTAATACATATCACACGCACATCAGACACACTTGAATAGAAAATTACAAATACTATCACATACAGCTAAATAAACATTTTCAAACTATTTACAGATATTTAAAACTAAATACCTATAACTTTCATAACGATCACACACATAATAACACATTCTTATATATTCACACATTAACAATACAACTTACTATTAACAAATATTTACACTATAATTTACTTCTAAATGCGGGCTCCTTAGCTACCAATCAGGATGAGTTCCGAATAGCCATGGAACGCCACGCTGTGAATATTATGGCTATAAATTAAACGTGGTTGAGACAGGGTGAGGATGGGAAACAACACCTGCCGACGGCTGTACGCCGGGATCGTGCGGTCAATGGCCCTATATGGCTCACCCATTTGGGCCAATGCCCTGTCGGCCAAGAACATCGCCGCGCTGCGACGTCCGCAGCGCGTGATGGCCGTCAGGGCCGTGAGAGGCTACCGCACGATCTCCTTTGAAGTGGCGTGCCTACTGGCCGGAACGCCGCCGTGGGACTTGGACGCGGGGGCCCTCGCGTCACTCTATACATGGCGCGAGGAGGCCCGAGGCGGAGGCTCACTGCCAGCGCCTCAAGAAATCGAGGCGCGGAGAGCAGAGCTCCGCCAAGATGTCCTGGCGGCGTGGAAGCGACGATTGGAAGACCCCAGCGCCGGCCTCGTAACTATCGAGGCCGTGCGGCCGGCGGTCACGGAGTGGCTGGAGAGAGGGCACGGCGCGCTCACATATCGGCTGACGCAGGTCTTGACCGGACATGGTTGTTTCGGCAAGTACCTGTGTCGCATAGGCCGCGAGCAGACGCCCAGGTGCCATCACTGTGGTGACTGCCCCGATACGGCGCTGCATACGCTGGCACACTGCCAGGCGTGGTCGTCGCAGCGCCGTCAATTGACCGGGGTGGTCGGGAGCGACCTCTCGCTCTCGGCTGTGGTTCTGTCCATGGTCGGGAGCGAGGCAGCGTGGTCGGCCGTCGCCTCATTTTGTGAAGAGGTCATTTCCCTCAAAGAGGCGGCGGAACGGGAGCGAGAAATCAACGCTCCCCTCCCTTCCCGCGCAAGACGCACTGGGCGTCGTAGGCGCCGGGACGATCTCCGGCCCCCGTGACGCGGACCTGTGGGCGGCGGAGGCGGAACGCTCCGTCGCCTGGACAGGGAACAGGTCCGAGAGGTGGGGAGTGCGCTGTGTGTTCCTGGCGCACCCCCGTGAAGTGGAGAGCTAGGGGGGGACAATCCTCAAGTCCGCCCCCGCTCGAAGTAGGGCCCGCATCCAAAGCGGGCCGTCACCGGCTGGGACGCGGAGTATCCGATTGGAGGTACCGCGTCCTGGCCACGTTATGGTGACTGTAGAAGGAACACCGTCAGGTTTTTAGTCGGTATGCCCATGTTAGCCGGAACGCCTTGCCGGCGGGAGAGCCCGACAGACCCCCGCTTTCCTCCCTGGGGCGGGACATGCAGAATTTACTTTATCCTGACGCAAAAAAAAAAAAAAAAAAAAAAAAAAAAAAAAAAAGGGTGAGGATGGGAGCGCGCCTTGTGTTTAGGGTTATCAGTTGCGCCATGTACCGCGACCAAAATCCTTGCGAGGAGGACGTGGGGGGGAGTAGTTTTCTACATAAAAACTGGGCTCAATGTTCGTGTTAGCAGTTCACCCTGCTCATCCTCATATACAGGAGCTCTGGATGAGTCTCACTATAGTTGGGAAGAAGCTATTCATAGGCATTGCGTACAGACCACCTTGGATTGGATTTAAATAGGTTCCTTGAGGCACTGACTGACAGTATTAGCGCTTTAGCACCCTATGACTGTGTGATTCTTTTTTTTTTATTTTTTTTTTATTTTTTTTTTTCTTTGTTTTTTTTTTCCGTCAGGGAAACCATTCGGGGTCGCTGTATAGGGACGACCCACCGGCTAGGTCCCCGCCGCGCTGGGACTGCGCAGACGGGGTATGTGGTCCACCGAGAGAGCCCACTAAAACACCTGACGGGTGTCCTACCGCTTCCGCTACGACGTGCGCCGGGATAACCGCTATACGCAAGCACCGCAAGACGCACGCCATGCGCGGCTTGCCCCACCACGGGGGCCCTTCCTTGGGTGATGCCGTCTGGGTGGATAGTGACGGCATCAAACACCAGAGACGATGGGCGTGACACCACCCGCCCATCACCTACTAGGGAACCTCACCACTCCTGTGGACGACGGATGTCCCATATCCGCCGCCCGGAGGTCCCCGTTAAGGAGGAAGACGGCGCTCATGCGCCGCACGCCTGCGCCCGACGCGGCGTCGTCGGATTGGGTCAGCTAGGGGATCTAGCTCTCTGACCCGCTCCGCTTCCTCCTTGCGCTTGATCACCTCTTCGCAGAAAGTGACCATTGCGCTCCATGCCTCGTCGCTGTCGACCATGGCCTGGCATATGGCCGAGAGCGACAGATCGGCTCCGGTGGCGTCAACTAGCGCCGCACGTGGCCCTGACCACGCCGAACACACGGCGAGTGTGTGTCCCGCCGTGTCCTCGGCGGAGCCGCAATGATGGCAAGCCATTGATACCTCTCTGCCGGCTATCCGACACAGGTACCTCCCGAAGCAGCCGTGCCCGGAGAGGACCTGCGTCAGCCGGAAGGTCATCGAACCGTGCCGCCTGTTGACCCACCGATCCAGGACCGGTCGGATAGCGCCGATGGTCAGAACACCGGCGCTTGGCTCCTCCAACCGCTCGGACCACTGCCGAAGGATTTCGGCGCGGAACTGACGCCGCGCCACTGCCCCCGTTTGCAGCGATCCGGTCCCCTCGACCTCCCCTGCTCTCACCTGGCGGTAGCGTTCCGCCAGGGCACGAGCCTCGAGGTCCCACGGGGGAGTCCCGGCGAGGACACATGCCGCCTCAAAGCTGACGGTCACGTATCCCCGTATAGCCCTGATCGCCATCACTCGCTGCGGTCTTTGGAGGACCGCAATATTCCGGCGATTCAGGGCATCCACCCAGATGGGCGCCCCGTAGAGAGCCATCGAACGCACAACGCCGGTGTAAAGACGACGGCATGCGCCCGAGGGTCCCCCCAGGTTCGGCAGCAGTCTTCCCAATGCCCCTGCAGCCCCGACAAGTTTGGGCGCGAGGCGACGGAAGTGCTCCCGAAAGTTCCATCTGCTGTCCAGAACGATGCCCAGATACCGCATCGTCTGACCGACGCTGATGGAAACTCCGCCCACCACTAGCTGCGCTCCGACCGGCGGCGCTTTCCGAGGCCCGTGGAAACAAATGGCCTCGGATTTCTCTAGGGCTACCACTAGCCCTAGGCGCCGAATTCGACTGACTACTTCGGCGACGCCGGTCGTGGCCAAGAGGGCCGCCTCCGGGTATGTATTGCCGCGGGCCGTGACGAGGGTATCGTCGGCGTAGCAAGTCACGTCGACCCCCACCACGAGTGGTTCCCGCAGCACCCAATCGTAGGCGATGTTCCATAGGGTCGGACCAAGAACTGACCCTTGCGAAACACCGCACTTGACGACCCTCCGGCGCCACCCATCCCGCGTGGGATACGTTACGGACCTGTCGGAGAGATAAGATGACAAGACTCTCCGCAGGTACTCCGGCACGCGGTGGTGGCTGAGCGCAGCGAGGATGCAGCTCCAGGGAATAGTGTTGAAAGCGTTGGCGATGTCAAGAGACACCGCCACGACCACCCCTCGACCTTCCACTGCACCCCCAATGAGAGACCTCACCCGCGAGATCGCGTCGACCGTGGACCGGCCACGACGAAAACCAAATTGTGTTTCACTAAGGTCCGGTCCAGGTCCCATCAAGTGCTCCGTGAGGCGGGCTGCCAAAAGGCGCTCAAAGAGTTTGCCCACCTCATCGAGCAACACTATGGGACGAAAGGCCGACGCCGAGTCTGGCGGGCGTCCCTCCTTCTTCAGCAGGGTCAACCGTCCCGTTCTCCACTTACGGGGAAACGACCCTGCGCCAGGCACGAGGAAAACAGCCACATCACCCTGGATTCGAGTGCGTTGGGTAGAGCCAATACCCATGCCCGACCAGGAATTCCGTCGGGCCCCGGAGCGGTGTTGCGGCCTTTTAGCCTATCCACCGCCCGGTGCAACTCGTCCAAGGTGACTTCGGGCGCGACTGCTTCCTCCGTCACTTCGATGCTACTGCTCTCCGAATCCGCCGCCGCCGCAAACGGGGGAGGATGTTCCCCCCGGTCCGGAAACAGGCTCGGTAATACCTGCTCCAGGAACACGGGGTGGAGACTTTCTGTCACCGAGGGCTCCCAGGGGCGCAATTTTGCGCGCACCATCTGGTATGGCCGCCCCCAGGGGTCCCGATCTAGGGTCCCCAGGAACTCCTCCCCGGCCCTGATTTTGGCCTCTGCAACAGCCGCCGACAGGGCACGACGACAGTCCCTGTAGGCGGCATACAATTCGGCCTCGCGGGCCTCGTTACGGCGACGGCGCCGGCTACGGGCGAACGTCTGGCGATCACGCAGTCTTGACGGATCTGCGCGATCTCTGGCGACCACCAGTACACCTGACGTCTGGGAGGGGAGGGGCGGGCCCGCGGCATTGACGCGTCGCAAACGCGCGACATAGCGTCCGCGAGCCATTGAGCCTCCGCCTCCACGTCAGCCGGACCCTCAGGCGCTGGACTCCAGGACTGTACCAGGGCGGCTTCGACCAGTAGCTCGCGGTCGAGTCGCCCCAGCACCCACCTCGGGCCGGCCCCGCGAGGGGCCCGACCCGGACTGTTCGGGTTCGCCGAAGGAGGGAGAATCCGATACCGTATGTATCGGTGATCGGAAGCTGTCTCGACCTCCTCCAGCACTTCCCAGTCCTGGACACGGCTTGCTAGGGCGGCGCTGGTGAACGTCAAGTCCACAATCGAGCCGCCCTGTTGCCGCACGCACGTGTCGACCGAGCCCCGGTTGGACAGAACCAACCCGAGCGAAATGGCCCATTCTTCCAGCGCCTCACCCCTAACATCGGACATACATTTTTTTTTACCTGTGTTAATCTGGGTCGAGTGGTTCCAACATCAACACACTTTGTGGGGAACAGCACACTAATATTATAGATTAAATTTGCACTGACACGAGAGTACGTAATGTGGTAGTGGATCATATATGTGAGCTTGGTCACCATTCATTTATAACATGTGAACTATATTCAAAACGTTTAAACCAAAACCTAGGGTGGCCATATATCGCCCCATAAAAGATATCCTCGAAAAGTACTTTGTTGTGGACAGAGAATCTTTCCCATGGTCAGCTATAAATAACATGAATGATGTGAATACAATGGTTCAAACATTTAATTCTCATGTGATCCAACTGTTTGATCTTCACGCTCCACTTAAAAGAACTACCTTTCTAAACCGACCGAGTCCGTGGATCACAGATAATATACGACTGATGTTTAGGCTACGAGATCAAGCTAGGTACAAATATAAAAGAACTAAACTTGAACAACATAAAATTTACTATCTCGACCTAAAGCATCAGGCTGCATCTGCGTTGGATAATGAGAAACGGGCGTACTTCAAGTCTAACATAAACAACAACATCCAAGATCCTAAATTGCTATGGAAAAAGTTTAAATCTGAAGTACTGCTGGTGCATAATGATAGACGACTACCTAACCACTTTACTAATCCTTATATGATTAATGACGCGTTCTTAGATGTGCCGGGAAGCGTGGATACTGACATTTTCCAACTAACTTATTTTGAGTTCCACAGACACAACTCAGCACAATTTAACTTGAAACCTGCAAATCAGGATTTAATTATGAAAATATTACAAAATATAAAAACTAACGCACAGGGCATTGATGGTATTAGTATAGACATGATAATGCTTACACTTTCTTCCACTTTAAAAGCAATAACTGATATTATTAACCAGTCAATTTTAACTAGCACATTTCCCAGCACATGGCGTTGTGCGGTGGTTCGACCTATCCCTAAAAATAATTATCCTCAGAATTTAAGTGATCTTAGGCCTATCTTCTTCTTCTTATTTCCCTCTACTTCTTATCATTCTTCCCTGTCTATCGAAAGTACAAGAGTGGGTAGTATATTTTTCAAATTGTGGAGTTTTTAGAGCAAAACGATATTCTTCCTGATCACCAGTCAGGTTTTAGGGTGGGTCGAAGTACGGCAACAGCCTTATCTGATGTAGTGGAGAGAACATACTCGAGGCGAGGGACGAGAGGGATGGGTCCATATTGGCTTTATTAGACTATACCCGTGCTTTCGTTGGTATTAATACTTCTATGCTCCTTTCGAAGCTGACTTACTATGGGTTCTCTGTGGAGATTAGTGGAGAATGTGAGTTGGTTTATTAGCTACTTTACGGATAGATCACAATGTGTAGAGTTACGCCAGCAGGACGGAACAACCATATCCTCGGCCACCCGTCGCATGAATAGAGGCGTCCCTCAAGGGTCGATCCTTGCACCTTTTGCTGTTCATACCCTACAGTGCTGATATCATCAAAACAATAAAGAATTGTAAATACCATATGTATGCTGACGACATCCAACGCTAGATGTTTTTCAAACCATCACAAATGAGAACAGCTGTGTCAATCTATACTAATATTATAAAGCTGAAGAGTTTGTTTGTTTGTTTGTTTGTTTGTTTGAACGCGCTAATCTCAGGAACTACTGGTCCGATTTGAAAAATTCTTTCAATTAGATAGTCCATGTATCGAGGAAGGTTATAGGCTATATATCATTACGCTACGACCAATAGGAGCAGAGTAGCAGTGAAAAATGTTACAAAAACGGGGAAAATTATGATTCTCTTATGTGACGCAAGCGAAGTTGCGCAGGTCATGTTTAATAAAGACCTAGAACAAATTGTGTTGTGGTCTAAACAGAACTCGTTGGTGCTCAATCGCATGACTAAAGGCAAATCTCCGGGTCATGATGGACTCAGCATCGAGCACCTCCGATACGCTTATGCTTGCTTCCTCGACCTATCAAGGGCTTTAGATCTGGTTTCCTATGACAGATTATGGAGAAAATTAGAGGAATATAAGTTACCTAAAGAGCTAATTAACACCTTTAAGTTCTGGTATAGAAATCAGATCAATCATGTACGGTGGGCTGGAGCCTTGTCTCATCCGTATGGGTTGGAGTGCGGGGTGAGGCAGGGAGGATTCAACCTATACGTGAATGAGCTGATTGACGAGCTCAGTAGCACTAGGGTCGGCTGTTATATTGATGATGTCTGCCTCAAAAATATTAGTTATGCAGATGACATGGTGCTGCTTAGTGCGTCTGTCTGTGGTCTACGAAAATTTATTAAGAAATGTGAGGAATACGCGAAGTCACATGGATTGACCTATAATTGTAAGAAGTCTGAGTTAATGGTTTTTGAGTCTGGAGGTAAAAGTCCGAACGTGGTACCGCCTGTAACCCTTAACGGGATGCTATTACAGAGAGTACGTATATTTAAATATCTAGGTCATATATTGACCCCTGATCTTAAAGACGATTCTGACATCGAGCGGGAGCGGAGGGCGCTGTCGGTCAGAGCGAATATGCTGGCTCGTAGGTTCGCACGCTGTTCGCTAGAAGTTAAGATCACGCTTTTCCGTGCTTACTGTACAACCTTTTACACGTGCAGCCTATGGGCTAGATATACTCAAAGGGCGTACAGCGCTCTCCGTGTTCAGTTCAACAACGCGTTTAGGGTTCCGATGGGGCTGCCTCGTTTCTGTAGCGCATCAGGGATGTTTGCGGATGTGCAGGTTAATTGTTTCTTTGCAACGATGCGTAGAAGATGCGAGTCTCTGATGCGCAGGGAGCGGGCCAGCTCCAACAGCATTCTAAGCATGATTGCAAAAAGGATGGACTGTCCTTACCTGGTTCATTGTAGTGCCATTTCACATGGAATGAAGCGACAGTGAGCCAGCCATTGTACTTTTATTATGGTATGTACTAATATAGATATTAAATTTTACTAACAAAAAAAAAAGAGTCATTGTTACTTGTAATAAATAATATTCTATTCAATCCTTCTAAATCAAAATTTATGGTCTTAGGAACTAGAAATCAAATCTATACCATACAGTCTGCAAACCCAGAGTTATTCATTATGGGTAATAAAATTGAAAAGGTGGATAGAGCTACTAACTTGGGACTGATAATAGACCCAGAACTTTGCTTCGAGACCCACATTAGCAAGGTGTTAAGTAAATGTTTTTACAGACTGAAGGTTTTTATATGTAATTCGCAAATACGTAAGTGTTCCATTGCGAAAACAAGTTATGGATAGTTTAGTGCTCTCTAAATTAAATTACTGTGATACAGTCTATGACCCTTGTCTGCTGTCACGAAATATATCTGTAATTCAGCGCATCCAAAATGCATGTGTCCGTTTTTGTGTAAACGTCCCCAACAGAGCACATGTAACACCCTACATAAACACAAATAACATAATGAAAATGGCTGCTAGAAGGAGGCTGCATCTAGCCAGTTTGCTTTTTGGAGTAATTAAAATACAAAAACCTCAATACCTATACAATAAATTAACTTGGAGACAAGAACAGTCCAAACACAATGTTCGCTCCAAGGTCAATCCATTGACTATTCCAAAGTACAGGACCACTGCCTTTAGAGGTTGTTTTAAATTTTCTGCCACGTATTGTGGGAATGACTTGCCCATTCCTATTCGCAGCCTGAAAACAAAAGCAAGTTTTCTATTTCACCTAAAAAAATAATCATGAATAAGCAATTATCTGCATATTAATGATAATACTTTTGGGTTCAGAAGTAGAATTTAATTAAAAAAAAAACAAAAAGTAACAAGAAATCCGTTTACTACCTTCACAATTCAAACAAAAATAACACAAAGAACGATCAACACAATTATTACAAAACCAAATACTGCACACTTCAATAACATCTAATTTAACGAAGAAATATAACGAAATTAACAAAGAATGGCTTACGTGACCTTAATAGCGACCGACACAGATTAACACTAATCACACGTCCGTACACCGCGAGCGCCAACGACAAAATGGACGAGCCTGTCTAGAAGGCTGTCTTTTATAGGCTTGTTGACGTCATCCTGTGGAGATCGCTTACACGGCCTCTCCTGACGCCAAGTCGTCCTCGACGCAAGATCTCCGAGTTATCCCACTAGGACCCGCCACTGGGGATGTAGGTGGGTTAGTTACGTCATCGTCAAGCAAGGGCATAGACAGTCCAACTGCAGGTGCTGGATCCTTTGGTACTGTTTCCTCATCGTCAGTGACCTCACCTAAAAACAAAATATTTGTAATACTCCTTCAAGGATAAAAATGAAAACGTTCAACCTCACAGGCTATCAGTCTATCCACATTCAATTAATTCATACATCACTCTTTCTTAATTCACACATCACAATAACTCACACTCGCTTAAACTACATACATCTTTCTCAAAAAAAAACATAATAAAGCCAAGGCATATTCCTGTTGATACCAAAGATAAGAGCGCTTCCATTTTTCCATTTGACTTCGTTGTTAATTTATCTTCGGATCCTGTAACAACGTGGCCTCTAAGACCCACTCGTACGAAGACCGTATTCGAACGTACGAGTGTATTCCACACGAAGACCGTATTCGAACGTGTGAAGCTCCCCGGCACGCAGACTTGGTCACATGTGCCGAGGATTCCTGGTACGCAGACATAGCCACATGTGCCGAGATTTCCCGGCACGCAGACATAGCCACATGTACCCAGGTTTCCTAGTACGCAGACATAGCCACATGTGCCGAGACTTATCGGCACGCAGACATAGTCACATGTACTCGAAGCTTCCCAATACGCAGATCATAATCTTACGTATTGAGCCATCTCGACATGCAGAGCGTAATCGTGCATGTGAGGGATACTTTATGAAACATAAATATTCACGTGAAGCTCGCCCTTCAGGCTTACCTCACTAACCGCATGATAATGACCATTGTTTATCACATAATTACTCACTCTCGAAAAACGCAGCGCATGTTTCGGGGCTCCATTCACCCCGCCACGGCACCATGTATTGCGCAGCAGCTTGTGTAGTCTTGCCGTAACTGCCGCTGAGTAACTGCAGTGTGTAGCGTCCACTTGGCAAAACTTTGACCACTTTATACGGACCACGCATGCCTGAGTCCAGTTTGCCTGCCGACTGAGAATATTTTATAACAAACACCCAGTCATCGACGGAGAACTGTCGAGGTGCTCGCCGTTGACGGTTAGCTCGTTCATCTTGCTGAGATTGGTTACTTCGGAGAAGTTCACGGGCTCTGCTCCTAGTGATTTCGCGCAGAGCTTCCCTGTTAGGCGCCGAACCCTCGATCGCTACGTCACGTACCAGTGCTCGCACCACGGGCGTAGTAGATTCTGTGCCTATTAAAAGATTTAAAGGAGATGCTCGTGTCGTCTTTTGCCTTGTGATGTTTAGCACCAACTGTAGCTTCCACAAGGTCTCTGACCATTCCAGCTGCTTGTAGTTGGCTTGGATGCGTAGCATATTAAGAACGGTCCGCATGTAGCGCTCTGCTTGACCATTGGCCTGGTGCATTTCGGGCGTGATGACGTGTTGATTGCAGCCCAGTTCGTTGATCCAAGTTACGAACTCGTGAGACTCGAACATTCGTCCTTTATCTGTGACCAATAGTTTAGGCACCCCAAACAAAGAAATAGCCTGAGTAATGACACGTTTGAGTTCAGCGGCATCTTGTCGGTAGATAGGATAAAGAAGTGTGTATTTGGTAAAAGCATCCACAATGAGGAGAATGAATTTATACCCATCCGAAACTGGTAATGGCCCTAAGGCATCAACATGAACCGTATTAAATGGAGTATCGGGCTTTTCCCAAGAAATTATACTTTGTAATGGTGCTCTGGGAACCCTCTTTTGAGAAATGCACACAAGGCAATGAGAGACATATTTAGAGACAAATCGCCTCAGACCCGGGAACCAGAAGTGTCTAAGAATGAGATCAATCGTTTTCTCTGCACTTATGTGCTCATGTTCATCGTGGAACACTCTCAAGAGGCTAAGTCGGTGCCCTTTGGGTATATAACAAAGTAACCTCGGCTCTTGACCTACTGGCACATATTTATAGTAAAGGACCCCATTTTGAATCTGATAACGATCACCGTCAAGCCTACCATCATGCAACTTCTGAACCAGGTCTTTGGTTTCGTCGTCAGCTGACTGTGCGACCTGAGCCCAGTTACGGGGTTTGGAAATTTGATTGACAACGGCGGGATTGCGGCTCAAGTAGTCCGCATGGGGTAACATTGCTCCCTTGCGATACTCAACCGAGAAGTTAAAGTCTTGAAGGTACACCCACCACCTAGCTACTCGAGGTAAGAGGTCTTTCTTACGCTCTGTGGACTTAAGCGCATTACAGTCAGTGACTACAATGAATTTTAAACCAATTAAATAATGGCGAAAGTTTTGGAGAGCTTTAACAACGGCAAGGGTCTCAAGTTCGTACGAATGGTACTTACTTTCGGCTCCTTGCGTCGATCGGCTGAAATATGCGACCACATGTTTCTTAGAATCGGAATGTGTTTGTAAAAGAACAGCGCCATATCCAATACTACTGGCGTCTGTGTGAACTTCAGTAGGAAGATCGGGGTTAAAGATGGTAAGTACCGGTTCACTAGTCAGCTCTTTGATTAAACTCAAGCGAATAGTCTCGCATTCGGGGGACCAGTTAAACTTCACGTTCTTGTGCGTGAGGATAGCGATGGGCGCGGTTTTAGTGGCGTAGTCTTTTATGTACTTTCTAAAATAACCTGCCAACCCCAAGAGCTGTCGTACCTGCTTTACATTTTCTGGCGGTAAAGTATTAACCAAGGCCTCCACTTTTCGTGGACTCGGCCTAACCTGACCTTGACTAATCAGCCTCCCCAAATATTCGACTTCCGTTACTAGAAACGAGCATTTATTCAAATTGATGGAGAAGCCAGCACTTGTGAGAGTCTGAAGGACCTTACGCAACAGTTCAATCCCCTCGATTTCGGAATTGCTTAAAAGGAGGACATCGTCAACGTAGACCAGTACGTTTCCCTCTTCAATGTGCGCACGCAGAGTGTTATTAATAATTCTTTGGTAAACTACCGGGGAATTAGCTAGTCCGTAAGGCATCTTGACGTACTCAAAATGCTCTTCCGGAGTTACAAAGCCAGTTAGGTGAATACATTCCTCTTTGAGCGGGATTTGGTGAAACCCGGTAGCCATATCAAGACAGCAAAAAAACTTATAACCACCCAACCTATCGATGTGGTCATCAATTAGTGGCAGAGGGTAGCGATCTTTTATAGTGATCCGATTGAGTGCTCTGAAATCTACACAAAGTCTGTCTGACCCATCGCGTTTCTTTACAAGTATGATTGGACTCGCGTACTCAGATTTGGAACGCCTAATAACGCCCTTCTCTAAAAGATCTTGAGTGATTTCACGAACTTTTAACTTTTCGGAGTGCGATAACCTATACGGTTTATAAACGACAGGCGTGGCGCTGGAAAGTCTTATTTCCATTTCTCCTGTTTGGACTGTGGTCAGGGCAGTTCCCGATATCAAAAATGGAGAGAATTCATTGATGACAGTCATAAGGCTTTCCAACTCCACACCCTGCAGAGGCGTGTTTAGTTTTACTTGGCTATCTGCGCTAACGACATTAACTCCTTTGCTACTTCCATCAGCACGGGTAAGGTATTGCTCATCTTTAGTTCGAACGTAAGTAATCCCGTCGCGGTTTAACACGTCTGTCCCTATTATAATAGGCGCGTTCATAAAGGGGGCCGGAACTACTACTAGGTCAACCTCGATGGAGATGTCACTAAACTCCACGGTAAGCGTGACGTAAGATCTACTAATCACTTCTCGATCGCTGAGACCCTTCAATACACAACGTCTTGGTTTTGGTTGACATGTGAAATGCTTTAAAATGTCGGATGAGATCAGAGAAACGTCTAAGGCTCCGCTATCAATGAGTACATCCACTGGGATACCATCTATAATTGCTGAAGTTATATCATTGTTTTGCGAAACGTTAGATGGGTAGGAGCAGAGATTGACACTGCGATGATTACGTTGCTCTGACTTAGCTTTAATAAAACACTTGTCCTCGGTGTGTCCGGGCTTTTTACAAAAGGTGCAAGATTTACTCGACGACGGTTGTGTATTGCGAGGAGTGTTGGAATCTACTTGAGAAGATTGACCGGCCGATACGATAGACCTAGGTCGCCTACAGGTGCGACTGACATGACCATACCGGTGACAGTTGAAACATTTTGGACCCGGGGGAACGCCTAGCTTCGTCGCCTGACCGTATCGTTTATGTTCAACTACTTTATCGCGTTTAACTGTTGAGGGCTTGGTGTAAATCGACAAAAACGAAACTATAGTTTCCGGGGTTAAACTAGCGTTAGCGGCGGCGGCACGTACTTGAGGGTTATCTATACCACGTATCACTATGAGGACTCTTAAATCGTCACTTAGCCCCTGGACTATTCTCAAACGCAAAAGAGTACGACGAGCGTATTCTGCGTAACTAGTATATTTCTCCGAAGTCGTACTCATTGCTTCGAATAATATGTTCGCATAGTCTAATTTACCGGGACAAAGAGGTTTAAACTCGCGCTTAAAATTGGACCACGTCCGGTCATTCGAGACCCACTCACCAAGCCAAACTCTAGCGTCACCTTTGAGGCACGATGCCACCCGCGACAAACACTCGTGATCGTTCCACCCGTTAGCTTCTCTGGCGCGATCCACCTCCTCGCACCATGCTTGGATATTGTTTATTGATGGATCGAAACTAGACACATAGTAGTGTTGAGACCGCGAGGGTTGCATCGTTTTTATAGCTTGCAACAAAGCAGTAGCGAGGGTAGACGCCTCAGAGCCTGGCGTAGGAGACTCCAGGTACTGATCAGTCCTACAAACCGGTTGTGGCCTAACCTTCGACCGCGCCTCTATCGGTGAAACCGGACGCGAGTTCGACCTTGATCGGACACGATGGTGACTACGAGAACGATCCCTATAACGCGAACCGCATCTATCCCGCGTACGCGATCGACGCGTCTCCGAACGGTGAAAATCCTGTCGATCTCGAGAACGCAAGCCATCCTCCAAAATATCACGTCTAACGCTTGAACCACGGCTCGATCTATCATCACTATGGTCGCGGCGGTCGCGGGACCTGCTAGAAACACGCCGGGTTTGATAACGCAATTCGTTCCTGGGACGACTCCTTCGTGGACTAGGTGTCATTGTTCGTCTCATTCGTACCGGTAAAATAAAGTACCACACAACATAGAAACAAAGTGAGCAGTAGTTGGGAACAAAACTCGTTTAAAATGTTAACGGTTTTCTTGTTTATAACAAAATTTTAGACCTTTGGCAAGCTAACGTTAATGTGGGTAGTTAAGTTCTTTATCCCACTTCTGATTTTGGGTTCAGAAGTAGAATTTAATTAAAAAAAAAACAAAAAGTAACAAGAAATCCGTTTACTACCTTCACAATTCAAACAAAAATAACACAAAGAACGATCAACACAATTATTACAAAACCAAATACTGCACACTTCAATAACATCTAATTTAACGAAGAAATATAACGAAATTAACAAAGAATGGCTTACGTGACCTTAATAGCGACCGACACAGATTAACACTAATCACACGTCCGTACACCGCGAGCGCCAACGACAAAATGGACGAGCCTGTCTAGAAGGCTGTCTTTTATAGGCTTGTTGACGTCATCCTGTGGAGATCGCTTACAATACAATACAATACAACACATAGCTTGTTACTATTACAATTATATTGTAATATCTATGTCATTTATAATAATGTTAAGGTTTTACATTTACGTTATACGTCATATGTTATGGCCGACAAGCAGCGGTTACAAATCCCAACTGTGTAGTGTGGTTGACATACCACACACCATTTTGTAAATGATTTCTCTGTGATCTGGTTGCCTATTGCAAGATGACATCACAGGGATAATTATCAATGTTTACCTTTGGCCTGAAAAAACAATATGGGGATATCTTTAGTCTAAGCAATTGTTTATCTTTAATTTTGTGATTTTTTTTGTCTATTGTGTAATATTAATTACGTAATCTATTTTGTAGAAATATATTTAATTCTTTCCAATCTATTTCAATATTCCCCCTCCCTCCGGCCGCGCAATTGGACAGACGTGTTTATTTTTGCTCTCCGTTTTAAAAATCCTTTTAACAGTAAATTACGAGTTTAAAGTGCCAATATAGTGTAAACATTAACCATACACAGTATTACTACAAAGTAAAATTAATTAACAAGAGATAAGTGCGCGTTAACTACTCAATTTCAATAAAATCTAAATACTGTAAAGTGTCTGTGCTGTGTTTGTTGCGACAATTCAAAAAATAACCGTTCACCTCGCCGCCGCCGCTGCGCCGTTTACTAGTGGACATTGACCTTAAGCACTCTTCGCGACACAAGAACGTTTAATTTATGCTACTTATCAGATGTCGCAGTAGCGCCTGATACTAACAACTGTAGTCTAACTTGCAGCGACGAAGTGTCTTGAGTTCAAGCCTGCGCGATCGCGACGTGCTCTTTTTGTGGATTTTGGGAACATTTCGTCGGTCCAGTGGTCAAAACCTGCGTCAAACTAAACTTAAATTCAAAATGAAATGTGAGAAGTGTCTCAAGCTTGTTAAAACCGCAACCTGCTGTTCTGCCACCAACTGCAAAAAACATACTGCGGTGTCTGCATAGACCCAAGTAATGTACCATCTAAAGGAAATTGGATATGTCCCTCTTGCAAATCGCCTAGCAATCAAGGACCAGAAAACTCCTATAATCCATCTGTTACGAAAGAATCTGGACTAAATGCCACCCTTCGTAAAAAACAGGAACTGCAGACCGATAGCAAAATTTCTTCACAAGATGTAAGAGAGCTGATGTCTGAAATTAAGGGCCTGACTGCAGAACTTTCTTCTCTCAAAGTCAAATTTGAAGAGGCAACGTGTTCACTATCCAGATGCCATGAGCGAATGTCCGAAAGAATGACATCATCATCAGCAACTCGACCCGAATCAAGGAACTAGAACATTATGAAAGAGAAAATGCAGTTCTTCGCGCAACCGTTTCTCAAATGCAGTCTGACTTAGACCTACAACATCAAAACCAATTAAGGAATGAGCTTGAGCTATCAGGCATCCCAGAGACCCCAAATGAAAGTCTGGGTCATATAGCACTGCTGGCGGCACACAAAATTGGGATAGAGCTGCAAGATAACGATATCGACTACATAGAAAGAGTCGGTCCGAAGCGACCTGCACCTACACCAACACTCGGCCAAAGTGTATCGGATCGTAATTCATCTCCTCGCCCAGTTGTCATAAGATTGGTTCGGAGAGATAAGAGAGATCAAATTCTGCGAGCCGCTAAGGCTAGACGTAACCTAAATAGCTCTGATTTGGAACTTAGCGGCCCTCCGGTAAGGATATTTTTTAAACGAGCGTCTCACAAAAAGTAACCGGAGTTTATTTCGAGCTGCTCGTATCAAAGCTAAAGAATCCGGATTTGCACAATGCTTCGTTAGCCGTGGAGCTGTCTACATCAGGAAAGCAAATGGGAAACCAGGTACGCGCATCCGCAACCTTGATGACCTTGAAGGTATTTCCACTTCACCTAAGAATTTTAGTAATGATGTATACCAACACAAGAAATAGAAAGTTACTTTATCAGCAACGACGCACCCAGAAATGTATAACATGTTTTACTAATAATAGTTTAATAGCGATAAGTTTTAATGTATCTAATAGTTCCTTACTTACATATACAACTTTTATTTATTATGTTTATATTTCTTATTGTCATATGATAATGCTATTTATTTATAATTTAATATATATCCACAGCTTATATAAATATATATTAATGATTAATATTATATTACTAGACGTATCAAACGCATACCATTTATTTTATATATCTATTAATTCTTGTAACTTAACACAGATCAGTAATACTAGACATAATCCTGAAAATGCAATCCTTCACGCAAAGACTCTAGCTCATAACTTTGGCAATCCTATTAAACTATTGAGATATATTTATTATACTTTGATATTTAATCATTTAAATGATGACTGATATAATAGGTGATGCTTTAGATACATATGTTATTGATTGCCATGTTATTGATGAGGCTGAGAAATGCGGAGAGATACTAACACCGTCATATAATTTTAAAATTCTGACACTGAATATCAGGAGCATTAACAAAAATTTCGATGACTTTTTTATAGTATTAAAGCGCTTACATAACAATTTTGATGTACTCTGTCTAACAGAATGCTGGCTTAATGAATTAAGTACCATACCACAGATACCGGGTTTTACTCACCACAAAACATCTAAATGTAACAACCAAAATGGTGGCGTAGTAGTTTACGTCAAAGAAAATTGGAACGCGACAAGTAAGGAACCCATACTTGACGACGCAGACTGCATCATAGTAGAAATTCCCAATATGATCACCATCTTTGCCGTATATCGTTCACCATCTTTCAGGAAAGCTGACAACTTCCTAAATTCTCTAGACTCCAATCTAGAACTTTACAATAACAGACGTCCTTTAGTTCTAACAGGAGACATAAATATTGATATATCAAACTTGTCGGATGATCCATACTGTACTGAATACCTTTGTCTCTTGGCAGAACACGGCTTAATGCCTGCTATTTCTAAACCTACCAGAGGCTCCTCTTTATTAGATCATTTCTTTTTAAGATCTAAATTTCCATCCGTTGGTATTGTGTGTCAATTAGATCTAACTGATCACGATGCTATCATTCTTGGCATTAACGACTCGCAGACCACTACTGAGAAACCAAAGCGTGTTATTTTGAAAAGAAATGAAACAGCCATTGAAGATGAATTAGGCAAGATAGACTGGAAAAAACACCTAGATCAAACTGATGTTGAGAAAGCTACAACTACGTTCATGGACACACTTCAATTAGTAATAGACAAACATACTTCCACAGAAAAGATAAGCAGATCAAAGCATAACTTGAAGCCATGGATAACTCCAGGTCTTATGCGATGTATGCGACATAAGGATCGTCTACATCTGCGTGCTAAGAAAAATCCCCATGATCCAATAGCCCAACATGTTTACACTAGATACCGTAACTACTTTAATGAAATAAGAAGGAAGACTAAAAATATTTACGACAATAAAACACTTACAGACAGTAAAGGACAACCGAAGAAGCTATGGAGAGCTATTAAAAATATCTGTCACATTTCAAGCAAAAATTCTGAACCTTCCCAACTACTTTCTCTTGAGGGATCAAATAACTGGAAGCACTCATTAGATATGTGCAATGAACATTTCTCCACAATAGGACAACGTTTAGCTAATAAAATATTAGACAAAACCAAAACAACTGAAAACTTACTTGCAAACAGTATTCACACCACCGACTCCCCATCTTATTCTCTATTTCTTGAACCAACAGACACGACTGAAGTAGAAGCCTCGATTATAAATTTACACAACGAGAAGGCGCCTGGTGTGGACGGCATTAATAATGTATTAGTTAAATCAATTCGAAATTCAATAATAGAACCACTTACCGATATCTTTAATATGAACATTGCCTCAGGAATCTTTCCCAATGTTTGGAAGATAGCAATGGTATGTCCGATTTTCAAGACTGGAGCCGTAGACACACCTGACAATTATCGACCTATATCATTGCTAGGAGTGTTCTCAAAATTACTGGAGAGGATCATAAGCAAAAGACTAGTAAAATATCTCGAAGTTAATTCGCTAATTTCTAAAAAGCAATTCGGCTTTCGCAATGGCAAATCAACAGATGATGCTGTATCAGACTTAATGTCGTTTCTGGTATCCAACCTTGATAGGTCATTAAACTGCGTTGGTGTTTTCCTGGATCTTGCTAAGGCTTTTGATACAGTCTCTGTGCCAATTCTAATTAAAAAACTGGAAAACAAAGGTATCAGAGGTGTTGCCCTCCAATGGTTTAAAAGTTATTTAATGGGGCGGAGACAATGTGTTAGGGTGGCCGGGCAGCTAAGCAACTCTAGGGATATAACTTATGGCGTCCCCCAAGGAAGCATTTTAGGACCTACCCTCTTTAACATCTACATGGATGACATACACAAAATAGCCATTCCCAACTCTGAAATGATTTGTTACGCAGATGACACTGTCATCCTTTTCTCAGGTAAAAATTGGGAAGAAACCTTATATAATGCTGAAAACAGTATCTCTGTAGTATCAAAATGGCTAGATAAGAACCTACTCACACTCAATATTAAAAAAAACTAAATATATTTGCTTCCACAAAACAGCGGCATCTTCAGCTACAAGCTCAGTACAATTGAAATTACATACATGTGACAACCAAGTTACTCAAAACTCTGACTGTACTTGCGATAGTATTGAACGAGCAGCTTCTATAAAATATTTAGGGGTTATGATTGACCAAAAACTTACCTTCAAACCACATTTAGATTTTCTCTCTGCTAGGGTAAGGAAAACAATTAATATAGTAAGACAGCTGAGGTATGTCGCTCCAATTGAAACCCTTAAGATGACTTACTACGCCATGTGCCAATCGTTGCTAACCTACTGCATTCTAAACTGGGGCGGTGCAGCCAAATCTCACATGATCCAAATTGAACGAGCTCAGCGTGCTGTGCTAAAAACCATGCTCAAGAAACCCAGACGCTACCCAACTATACACCTATACAAAGAATGTCAGTTACTCAGCGTCCGGAAACTCTTCGTAAGTATGGTGATTCTTAAAAAACACAGAACAGTTTTGTCATTAGCAAATTATAATGAGATGATCTCTCGTCGACTATTCCGCGTACCTGTCTTTGCCTGTCGTACTAAATTTGCCCAACGTTTTTATACATTCTTGTCAGCCCACATATACAACAAAGCTGCTAAATTCTGTGACCTTCGCGCAAATACTATATTAGAAGTTAAAATTAAGATAACTCAATGGATACTTAACCTCACGTATGAAGAAACTGAAAGTCTGGTAACAACATTTTGATAATCTGAATTATAAGTAATAATTTATTTATATTTATACTATTATATGTAATTTTAAATTTTTACTCTTTTATTTTATATACGTACTATATATACATATATGTGATAACTATATATATATACATATCATATTCTATATATTTATATATATATATATCGCTCCTTGAATACAAAAGGGTCACAAATCGAAAACTATAAATTTTACAGGAGAGCCAAAACAAATTTTTGAAACTGTTTTTTTATAATATTTTATATATTTGTTAATTAAATATAAGATGTTAATATATCATTAGATGCGTATTTTTTAGCTTTATCTATCTACGATATAAACTTTGTAATAGCTGTTACCTATTAAGATATATGATATGGCGCCCATAGCCAGTTGCGCTCACCGGTCGGTAAACGATCTGTGAGTTAAGCAACCCTTGGCGCGGTCACTCTATAGATGGGTGACCGCATAGTGGTATTTGAACTGGGCGTCTCCGTGCTTCGGAGGGCACGTAAAAAGTCGGTCCCGGCTGTTGTCTACTAAGATAACAGTCGTTAAGCCATGTCAAAGGCCTTCGGGCGGCTTGAACAACTTTGACACTAGGTTGACCACTAACCATACGATAAGAAGAAGAAGATTAAGAAAAAAAAGCATATAAGTCCGTTTTGCATTCAAAATTTGAACCAATATCCTGAAAAATATGTCAAAAATTAAACACAGTTTTGCAAATAAAAATGGTTTATTGTACATTTTTTGGTAAAAAACCGTATCAAAAAGTAAAATCTTATTAGTAAACTAGCTGACCCGCGCAACTTCGCTTGCGTCACCTAAGAGAATGAGTCAAAATTTTCCCCGTTTTTGTAACATTTTTCATTGCTACTCCGCTCCTAATGACCGTAGCTTGATGTTATATAGCCTATAGCCTTCCTCGATAAATGGGCCATCTAACACTGAAAGAATTTTGCAAATCGGACCAGTAGTTCCTGAGATTAGCGCGTTCAAACAAACAAACAAACAAACTCTTCAGCTTTATAATATTATAGTATAGACTAGCTGACCCGCGCAATTTCGCTTGCGTCACATAAGAGAATAATAATTTTCCCCGTTTTTGTAACATTTTTCACTGGTACTCTGCTCCTATTGGTCGCAGCGTGATCATATATAGCCTAAAACCTTCCTCGATAAATGGACTATTCAACACTGAAAGAATTTTTCAAATCGGACCAGTAGTTCCGGAGATTAGCGCGTTCAAACAAACAAACAAACAAACAAACAAACTCTTCAGCTTTATAATATTAGTAAGTATAGATAAAACCATAAGTGAATAGACACCAGGAAAACATTGTATTAAACAATCTAAATTAAAAAATCTTTACTTATTATTAAATAAGTAATATAATAGAGATCAACTTTGTGCGTAACTTTCATTATTCAGTAAAATTAAACGTCAATCATCATCATCAATCAATGGGTAACGTGACGGGTAGACTGAGTGCAGCTGGAGTATTAAATAAATAAGATAATAGAAAAGTTTTATGAGTAAACCTTTATATTTAGCATTCAGCTTTATAATATTTGTATAGATTCGTGGATTATTCCAAAGCTTTTGGCAGCATCAGTCATTCCGCCACAGAATCATCACTCCATAACCAAGACCTTAAGAAGATACTATGTAGAATCGAAGCTACATACATCAAACTCATCAAAGCAATATACAACAATCTCTCTAAATCCTCAGAAGCGTGAAACAGGAAGACCCGCTATCTCCCAAATTACTTACCAGCACCCTCGAAAAAAATTTCAGGAGCCTGGCGGCAATCAAAAGGCATTGTTGTTAGTGGCAAACAGTTAACAAACCTTCGTTTTGCAGACGACATTGTCCTCTTCTCTTCCTTTGCATTGGAACTCGAATCAATGCTCAAAGATCTGAGCACGGCAAGCCTTCAGATTGGACTAAGTAAGAACCGTACAAAAACCCAGGTATGACCAACAACACAAAACGTAGGGTCGAGGTAGGCGGTCAAGTCATACACTATGTCGACGAGTACACTTACTTGAGCCAGATAACCTCTTTTAACAACCGACGGGACAAAGAGTTGGACAAACGTGTCACAAGTGCCTGGAAGAGCTCCTTGTCCATGAAAGAGCTAATGAAAGGTAACCTTCCACTGTCACTAAAGCGGAAGCTTGTCGAAATGTTTATACTACCCGTCCTAACCTACGGTGGCCAAGCATGGTCCCTTAAGGAAAACCAAAAGTAGAAACCGAAGGTTTGCCAGAGAGCGATGGAGCGTAGTATATCAGATGTAAGAAGAACAGATCACGTCCAAAATTCTATACTGCGCTCCCAAACTCGCATAGCCGATTTAGGGAAGAAGACCGCCAGGTTGAAATGGAACTGGGCCGGCCACATTATCCGCATGCATCCGGAAAGGTGGGCCCGCATATTTACCAACTGAATGCCAGAGGATGGTCATCGTAGACGCGGGAGACCTAAACGGAGATGGCGGGATGACCTAGACGCATTTGAAAAGGACTAGTCGGATCTTGCCGCTAAAAGGGCGATTTGAAAGGGCAGGGTCCCTCCTTGCCTTTCCCTGCATTAAAATGTTAAATTTTGTTTTGAAAATTTTAACGAAAACTAAAATTATTATCATGCCAAACGGCCATAATTTATGGCCTTCCCATTCTAGCATGCTAAAAATAATTATTTATTCCACAATAATTTAGTGCAAAAGGGGCGTATTTCAAAATATGCTACTGTTATATTACAAAATATAATAACAAATACTAGTGTTTGAATGCAAAACGGTAGTTTTCAGAAAAATGGCACTTTTGTATTACAACATATGGTAACAAATACTATAAGTTAGAATGCAAAAAGGACGTTCTCCAAAATATGGCAGTTTTGTATTGTAAAATATAATCACATTAACTTGAAATTTGGCACCCAACACAGACGTATTTTGGATTGTGGCTTTTTTTCACGCAACTGACGAGCATTTGCGTTGAATCTCCGGGCGCAACTCACAAAGTGGCTGTTTTGCACTGACATTACCTGTCAAAGTGAGCTAATGCAAAAAGGGCAGTAAGTCAGTGCAGCCATAATATAAGCTAAAATGATGGGTGTTTTTTTTTTACTATAAAATATAGCCGGTTCAGGTGTCATTTTTGCAATAAAACGATTTTCATTTTTTTTTGAGTTGTGGCCCTTTTGCATTGAAGAAGCGATATATACACATACATAAATATATTTTTTAAATTTATTTTGTGAGATGTTAAATGTGTTACCTTCGGTAGACTTAAGTTGTATTATTTAAGCCTTATTATTAACATAATGTTTTTTTTTCATTTTTTGTTACTTAAATATTTTATTTTTGCAATTCTTGTCTGTAGCAATAACAAAAGAAATTTTATTTTATTTAACTTAATTGTGTAGTGCTGGAGATATTACTATGGGATATACACTGTCATGGGACCCCACGATACAGGCTTGCCTAGTGTGGGGACCACGGAACGTCACCAACTATGTAACCTTGCAATACGCAAAATGATCTCAGTAGTTGTAAGATAGAAGTTATAATAATGTTTTAATTTTGTGTATTTTAATAAACGTTTTTTCATTTTCATTTTTCATTTGAATTCAATACCTAATAATTTCTTTCTAATTCATTTTTGTCATTTATTTTTAGAATAAATGAGTTAATAATTATTGTAATTTAATTTATGTAATCAAATTAATATTATATTTAAGTAATTGTTCTGATTGTAATCTAGTAGGGTATAATTGGGGGTTCTGCATCACTTGCTCTCGCTGCGCTCGAGCTGCGCGATGCAAAAGTCCCCAATTATACCGCTTATGCAGATCGTAATGTGCATATCCTATTCAATAACAGCGATGACTACTCAGACTACCAACGTTATACAACTCAAGCTGTCGAGTAGTTACAGATTCTTATTATTTGAGCCCATAGAATAAGGCCTTTAAAGCGAATTTTAAAGAACTCATTATTTTCTCTGAAGCAAGGTATTAAGATAGCATTATATATAATGTAATATTATAATTCAACGGGTCTTTTACGCGATTGAAAATTTAAAGGTTAGGATACCTTATTTGCTCGATCGATCGTCACTATTACTCCAGGATAGTACGAGAAGCGGTTAAATCAAAAAACATACTAATTTCAACGGTGAAGATGGATACCGTTTAATATCATCTACGTGGAATCCTGTCATCAGCAAGTGCAGCCGTCGCCGACATGACGTAACGCGTCAGAGTAAAGACGTCGTTAGTGTTGTGTGTCGAAGTACCGACAATTCCGATCAATGTACACTTAGTGAAAACCAAGTGAGGGTAAGCGTCGAAACTCGGGCCGCAAGGAGACGACGCTTAGCAGCCACATCAGTCAGCTCGTGACCACGGTCGTTGTAATGCGACCGAAACGTCGGGCAGCAAATAAGGTATCCTAACCTTTAAATTTTCTATCGCGTATAAGACCCGTTGCATTATAATATTATGTGTACTAGTCGCGAGAGTTTAAAAACGTTAAGCATTATAATAATAATAAAATAATAAATTAACCCATTAATGCCCCACTGCAGGGCAAGGAGACCCTTGCCCTGCAGTGGGGCCCTAGCCCTCCCGTAATGAGGGAAACCATGAGCATTATAATGCTCATGGTTAATAATTTTCACAATATGAAGACCACACAACCGATGTTCTACAACCAATACCTGTACTCTGTACATATTTCACACTCTGTACATATATTATGCAATGTCATGGTTACCGATTCAGTAACATTTCATTTTTGTTTTTTTTTCAAACTAAAAAAATGAGTATTTATATTTATGTAACGTACAGATTATATCCATTGGTAAGTAGTGGTGGTGTAAAATAAAATAAATATGTATTTATTTAAAAAGTTCATTATCAGAGCACCATTTTTTTAAACATAAGACATTTTGTAAAGTACATATTCTGTCATGATAAATACAACTATACAAATCTTCAGAATCCTTATACTGTTCATACAAGCTTAATAAACTAGGACAGCTTTTATCTTCTAAATTAATTACATTATTGCTTTTTAAAATATATTTTAACCTTAGAACTTTTTCTACGCCTTTAGTATAAACACACTTATCTCTAAAACATCCGAAATAATGAAGTCATGATTTGAATAAGGTATAAATCCCTCATTCCAGAATATTTTTCTGTTACGTTCAATCCATCCAAGTTGTCGTCTTTCTGATTTTGTCAAATAGTTAAATGGATATGGCCGCTTAATTAAATATACTTGCAAGTTTTTATCACACCATATTGCAATTTCTTTTAATATACATTTATTTTCTTCTGTTTTGAAGCCCAACAATGATTAAACATCTGCAATGGCGATCATGATAACCTACGTACAATATTGCTCAGAGGTTTGTATTCCAGAAGTCGATCATTTATAATTAAACAGTAGGCTGCTGTGTTATCTGGTATCGGCTTCAAACATTCAATTTATAACCGAACATCTACTAGACTAGTTTTTAGACTATCGTTTTGTCTTGAACAATCCAAGATAAACAGAGGGGCCTTCTTTTTAAAATCCTTTGGATTGAGCAAGGGGTCGACTGGACAGTTATAATACGACTGACGAAATTTTGCATACATCTCGTATCTATTCTCGGAAAATTTTAAGCTTAGAGGCTCATATGGATAATATTGTGAATTTAAAAATAGGGTCACGTTTGTCACTTGAATATCGTCAATCGTCAATGATCGAATAGTGAACTATTTTTCAATTTATTATTTTTTCTGTTAGTTTGTAAGCAAACAATGACATATCTAGGCTTTTCCAATTGTGAAGCGATTTTATTTTAACTGACCACGAATGTTTTCTGGTTTTAGGAAGTGATGGATACTCATATAAGTCCCAATTTCTAAACGCTATTTGAATAGATTTATCTCTTTCTAAATGTTTTATAAGTGTCAGTTTTTCTCGATCCGATACTTTTATGTGTGGTACTCTCCACTGAACTCTTTGTATATCTATTTGAAAACTAGCAATTTCATCAGTAAGAATAACACTGTTTAGGTTAGAGTTACTTCTATTTAATATAAGTTCATGTTTGCAGTTTTACATTATTTTATTGTAATCTTCAGCAAACCCTAATAATTTATTCAATGGTATCACAGCACAAAAATTGCCATCACTTCCGAATCCCTCCAAATTCCAACCCCACAATGCAGCAACTTTACTTTCTGCTTCATTTAATGAGATATAAGACTTTATTGTTGATTTTATTCCGGAATTTTTTACACGATCTATTTCAATTCCATTCATTTCGTATCTGATGTCTAAACAAATGCATAATAGGGTTATTAGTGAACCTAACAGTTTTATTGATCTGATTGCCTTCCTTACCGAACAGCTTTGCCTGACCTTCGATGTAAATTGAACTGGCTGATGGTAGCACGTATACATCTTGCTGATGTATGGGGATTCTGATTTCATCGTTTTCTCTTAAGCTGTTATTGTAGGGATTGTATGAATGGACTTCATAACTTTCGATTGCACTATCAGAAATCTGTAGTATACTCAAACTTTGAACTCTAAAGCTTTAAGAAAATCTTTATTCGATTTTGTCAATTTCTTCACGTTTTTCTTACGTCTGTGCACCTTAACGGTTGTTGACGGAATAGGACGTTTTATTTTCACTGAAGGGTTTATATCATATACTATCATTTTGCTTTTCTTAAATGAAGACGTAATTGAATATGTTCTTCACCATAATCAATACCGTAACCAAACTGATCTACAATCCTGACAGATATGGATGAAATTATGTTTTTGTTCACTGGGAGAAAATAATGTTTCGAGGTATTTCTGTGTAGCCGTGACTTGAAGCAGTATCAGATATGAATTCGTGAATAAAATGAGTCGGTAATCCGTTGTCATATGAACCGTGCACAAGATCACATTTGATTCTGATTACAGCTATTAAACTGCCGTTATAAGCGGGCACATTCGGTCTTGTTTTTAATACTGAAAAGTATAGTAAACCGCACTCGTATTGACCAGATAAATGAAGAGGTGGTTGGAAATACGAGACCAGTTGTGAATTATTTCCGGAGATGGTAACCGTAGTAGACATGCTTACATACTGAACTCTTTAAAAGTGTGGAGGACTACTATTCTTCCAATAAGAACACCGGTTGCGAAGTAATATATTTATTTTATTTTCTTCAATTCTTCAAAGTGGACTGTATATTTCTATGAACTTTTCAATGTTCTTACTATTTACTTCACTATGTTCATACGATGACTATGTTCATACTATTAATTCACTATGTACAGTTTTACAAAATACTTTGCTTATATTATTCACTATGTTCATTTACTATGTACGTTTATTCATACTATGTTCTTTCTTCCGAGTGATGTGATCACAATGAGTTTCAAACTAAAACTGATGTTACGCGGCTCGCGTCCCTATTTATATTCACAAACATTGTTTCTACACTAGTCTAGAATCAAACCGAATGATTAAGCGCTCCGTGCCGCACCGCGCGAGGTTCGAGAACGCCGCCGTCTCGCTCGCGCGTACGCGACTCGCCTATATGTCTATCTCGTTCTTGATCTTTCGGGAACAGTCGGTGCGCTTGATCGAAGGATCGCCGCCGCTTACAATGTTCGCGATTGTTCTTTCGTACTAGAAATTTCTAATAATAATATCCTTATTTCTACGAATTTCTACAATTTTCTTCATGCGTGAATGAAACGTAATATTTTATGTCTAAATATGATTCCATCGTGCACAAAAAGGATCCTGTTTATTTTATTTCTAAATTATACCAAAAAATCTTTAAGAAATTTAAACATAGATGTCCACAGTTAAAGGGGTGATCACTGATCACGTTGTAAATTTTCATAATTATATTGAATGTTAGAGCCTACATATTTTATGAATTCCTTTGGAGGTTTAAGATTTCCATAACTGTCGAAATACTCAACATAATCATTATATTTTGCATAGGCTACCCAATGAAAACCAGGGTTTTTAGAAGTATCTAAATTAATAACTTCACATTCTTTTTTATACGGATATTTGGGGAGCTTGTCTCTCATAAAGACACCGCTAAAATGAGGAATTCTATTTCAATACTTTAAAATGTCAAAGTTAGTTAAGGCTCGTTTGGGTAGCCGATATCTTAGTTTTTTTCTTTTAATACGAAAATTCCAAGGCCACCTTTATGCGGTTTAAGGTGTAGTCCTTTCCCAATACATAGAGCTTCCATTTTTTCAGCCGTTTCTTTTTAGCCATTTTGTATTCATTTATGGTTTTGGCAATATCAGCAGCACCGCCTGCTAAAGCTCCCGCCGCTGATAATCCAGCAAAAATAGGAATCAGAGGTAGTACTCCCCCAGGTTTTGAAATAGGAATAACACGTGGGAGCTTAATCGATGCATCATCAGCTAATTCTCTGGCAGCGGCTATAGCTAAATCTATAGCCATTTTCTTGCTCTTAGGTTTTAATTTTTTTATTTGTCTTTTTGCTTTTGTAATAACAGTTTTTAATTTACTTTTTAATCCTTTTCCAGATGTAACTTTTCCTCAAACCAGAACCAGTTTTAATTTTGGTTGACATAGCCTTACTTACTTAGCGTGCCGCAAGTTTTTCGCCTGTACTGGCATCGGCAGCAACCGTCTGCTGTTTCGCCATTTTTAACAAAATTAAATCAGCCTGATGTCGCTCTTTTAAGTTTGATGACTTGTGATATGCAATCTTTGCAATATTCGTCCAACTTATTTACACCGTTTCTTCTTTCTTCCATCTTTTTATTAATTTAGTACCAGGACCACAGTAATTATATCCTGGGAAGTGTAATTCAAATAGTAAATTATTAATAAGCCAATTGAGAAAACGTCCCTGTCTAAACACATTATAAGACTGATGATTCCGGCTTGAATACTTTAATAAATGGTTATGCTAATCGAGTTTGTTGTTAATATTATTTATAATATAACATTCTATTTATCGATCCAACTGTTTTCAGCTGAAGACAAACCTAGCCATTTTACTAAAACCCTGCTACCATTTCTTCTAAGAACTTTCTCGACTATATATATTGGGATGTTTTGTTTTTTGAAGTTCTTGTGTATAAAATGCACCTCAAATAGGCTGACCTCTGATAGTATCTTCGATTAAGTATGTTATTGGAGTTGTATTTTGTATTTTACGAATTTTAAATATTTCTGTTGACCAGTTAGGAGTATAACCTTTTTCAAATGTTCCTTTGTATTTACTGATACGCACATACTCCTCAGGCATCACCTACTTTGTACTTGCTTTTTAAATTATTATTGTTTAGCAAGTTTAAATATCTTTCTAATATCAGTTTTTTATTATTATTGTCCACGTTAGCAGGAATTCCATTAATAGTGCGATGGTGAGCGTGATTGTATTTGTATATAACATCATTGAGTGTATTATTTACCCAATTGTAATTGCCTTTTAAACTAAATTCCTTATAGACTTTAGATTTCAATGTTCTGATAAATCGTTCAACTATTGAAGCCTTTTTTGTTGAGAAGGTTGAATAATGGTTAATATGATACGATGTCATTCGCTTCTGAAATTTCTTATTATAAAATTCTGCTCCATTATCCGTTTGCAGATTTTTAGGAACACGTCCTTTATCCAATAAAGATTTGAAAGAGTTACACACATCTTCGTTGGTTTTAGTTTTCATAGGAAAGGCCCAAGCATATTTTGAAAATGTATCAATAACGGTAAGAATATATTTATATTAACTGTAATTTTTATTTTCTTTTGAAATTGATTGCATATCAATTAAGTCTGCTTGCCACAATTCATCTACCTAGTCTTGCCATAAATATTGTGGCAAAGAAAATATATTTTTTTTTATTGCAAATAACACTTATAGTCCGTAAGCCAGGCGCTAATTTTCGTCAGTCATTTCCTCACAGTCGATAATTCGTTAAATACCTCAGAGAGTCGCATTATGCGTTGTAAACGTCAGCTGCGGCTCCGAGGGTGGGTTGAGCAGTGGCAGCCGCCCAAACACGTAAAAAAAAAATTTTTGCCATTTCCTCCCGATTAAAAACTTGATCAAATTAAAGTTAAACCAATATTTCGAAAAAATAAAATCGTCAGCTGGTTATACAGTGGTGGATTATACGTCAGCTGGTCACGCAAAGGTGAAAAAAAAAAAAGATTAGTGATTTCCTCTCAAAAGAAAATTTATCAGATGATAGTTTATGTATTGCTTTTAATTAATAAATAAATAAGTCAGCTGGCTGTATGTAGGTGGAATGTTTGTCAGCTGATGACCTTAAGGTGTAACGTAGAAGCAAAGTAAATGTATCAGCTGACGTGTCCCCCAACATACTGCCAGCTGATTGTTTTTATTACTTACAGGATCATGAGCTTTATGACCCGGCGCAGGGGTGGGGATGTGCATATGCTTTTGCAGTTTGAATAATCACGACATGCTTCTCGCTTGCTTTTCACACGCTTGCCTGCACAGACGCATGGTAGCATAAGTACAAACCCCTTATAGTGCCTCTATCAGAAGCACTGTGAAAGCGAGGTCTTAGGGGAGAGCGCAACAGTCGTGAAGATCCCTAAGGCAAGTCCAGTAGTTATCCTTCCCGTGGTTGCTTGCCCTGTTATTGGTCCAGTTCCCTCAGAAATGGATATAACCGAAACTACTGGGCGCCTATCGCAAGAATGCTGAGGTCACACCTTTGCGAGTTCATCATCATACCGACAAGATGGTGGACAGAATTGACCTCCTGCGTGTTTGTGCCGTGCGCGGGAACCCGTAAGGAGTGGATGAAAGAATCCTGGGGGTGGAGCTGAATGTCAGCTGCGGCTGGCAGGAGGCAACACGCCTCTTTGGTCTGGATTTCCTCCGACACGGGCGGTCAAGGGCTAGCCACCTGCGATCAAGCGGCTGAAGCATCCGGTCAGACGGTTGCTGGCGAGTTTCCTGGAGTGATGGAGTCGGCAGACGGCGGAGCATTGCTATCTCAAAGGTGGTACACTGGTTTGATGTTAACAATTTGCTTTTAAACGAGCAAAAAACTAAATGTATAAAATTTGTAACACCTAATGTCAAACCAGTGAAAACAGCAGTAAAGATGAAGGAAGATGTGTTGGACCTTGTGGATAATGCTAAATTTTTAGGCATTACAATAGATTGTAAGTTACAATGGGGACCTCATATATCACAATTGGCGAATGGACTTAGTTCTGCAGCCTACGCGGTCAGAAAAATTCGTCAACTTACTGACATTGAAACAGCTAGGTTAGTCTACTTCAGTTACTTCCATAGTGTCATGTCTTATGGAATTCTACTCTGGGGTAATGCTGCCGACACCCAAACCATCTTTGTGCTGCAGAAAAGGGCTATTCGTGCAATTTATAATTTAGGAAGTAGACATTCACTAAGGGAAAAATTCAAGGAAATAAATATAATGACAGTGGCAAGTCAATATATTTATGAAAACTTAATTTATGTACATAAAAATATCGCCCTTTTTAAAAAAAAGAGTGACATGCACAATATAAATACACGCAATAAAGACAAACTTGTTATCCCAGTCACTAGGCTCCAAAAAAAAATAAATCCTTCAGAGGTCAGTGTGTGCGATTCTACAATAAAATCCCGAGTGAAATTCAAAATTTAAGTCTCAATAAATTTAAGTTATTAGTTAAAAGTAATTTATGTCGTAAGGGATATTATACTATTAAAGATTATTTAGATGATAACAAAGCTTGGGACTGTGCTGCTTCTACCAAGTCTATTTCAAAATAATGTATTACAATTTGATATTATGACATTGTTATTAATTTATTATGACATTGTTATTAATTGGTTATATTTCATTATTATGACATTGTTATTAATTTGGAAATATTGACATTTAAAAAGAGCAAGCCGTGAGTTTCTTGCCGTTTCTTCTCACGAGCAACAGCTTTTCCGAAACGGTGGTAGATAAAAAATTCTATAAAGCATCCCCACATGGGGGCTCTGAGGAGGGTGAGGAGCCGAACTGACGAATCATATCTATACTAATATTATAAAGCTGAAGAGTTTGTTTGTTTGATTATTTGTTTGTTTGAACGCGCTAATCTCGGGAATTACTGGTCCGATTTGAAAAATTCTTTCAGTGTTAGATAGCCCATTTATCGAGGAAGGCTTTATATCATCACGCTACGACCAATAAGAGCAGAGTACCGAAAAATGTTACAAAAACGGGGAAAATTATTATTCTCTTATGTGACGCAAGCGAAGTTGCGCGGGTCAGCTAGTATATAATAAAGGTATGGATAATTTTACAAAAAACCAAACCCAATCCAGTGCGAAAGCACCTAACGCGCAAAGCCAACCGAGGGCGTCAGCGGAGGTGACAGCGACTGGTGTAACTGGACCGAGGTATCTCGCAAGAGAACCTGTGGGCTGCCACGACAAACTGGAGCCAAAGCCAACCCTAAAGTTGGGTCAAGAGCGGAGGGGAAGCCCGAAAGGCAAACCGAACGGGCCGCAACAGGCCCGAACGGTGTCGATAAGGCGACCCAACCTCCGGCATATGAAAGTGCCCCAAGGAGCAGTGGCGGGAGATTCAAGAGCTTAAGGACCGGGGTGGCCTCTAGGGCCCCCGTAGGCCACCGACCTCTGACCCCAATGCCAAACCCAGAGGCACGCAGGAGGGTCCTAGCGCATCAGCACAAAGGCGTAATCGTCGGCTGAGGAAGCTGCAGGCACTCCAGAGCACCAGTGATGCACCTACCAAACGTGCAAGGGAGGTAAGTGACGGGTCACAGGAGCAAGCCCGGGAGGCCAAAAAGCCAAAAACCCAGGGCTCTTACCGGGACGTCGTTGCGGCCAGCCTCAGGATGGCAGTCATCCTTGAAGAGTACCCGACAAGGAAGATGACCATCAAGGAAGGACACCGAGTGCAGGACCTGATGTTCGACCGGCTGATGGCACTGACAGGTCCGCCGCCCCTCGTCAACATGGGCAACATAGTGTCCGGGGCGCTGTTCTTCACCTGCGCCGATGAGACCTCAGCGAAATGGCTGAAGGAGCTCACCGGCTCAAAGGTAGGTGAGGATAAGATTATAAGAGCAGCCAAAGACCTACCGAAGCCGGTCAAAATGGCCTGGAAGTCGCGCGCCGCGTCCGAAAAGGACAACAGGCGGGTGCTGATGCTGGTGGAGAAGATGAACCCGGGCCTGAAAACACAGGAATGGCGAGTCATCGACACCTAAAATGACGAGTTCACGGTGCGTAGAATCGTCATGATGGACAGGGACTCGGCCGAGTTCATCAAAGCCCGGGACTACAGGTTACCCACTGGCATCGACTTCAGCATATTTAAGCTCCTGGAAGATGCCTCCCCGGTGGCCAGTACGTCAGGGAAGGAGCAACGAGAGCTGCCTGAGGAAGGCGACCCTCCCGCCTCAACGACAGTGACGGAGCCTGCGAACCCACCTCAGCGCCCCATGACCCCCGGAGCCCCGCCATCCCCAGTGTCAACCATTGGCAATGAGGACCTTTTTGGGGAAATGCGGAACCTGGCGCTTGAGGAAGACGCTCTCCTGGAGCCATCTCTCGACAGCGAGGCGGGCGGCGACCCATAGTTGCCCCCCCCCCATCCCACCTCCAAACGAGCCCCCAATCAACCATCAACATGGAGGGTTTAAGGTATGTTCAAATTAACCTACAGCACAACAAGGCGGCCACGGCCCTTCTGGCACAAGCCCTAAAAGGAGGCAAATTCGACATTGCTCTCATACAAGAACCTTACATATATAAAGGGGAAATCAAAGGATTAGACGACACTGGAGGAATAATATGGAACTCCATGAACACTAATAACGGTGTGAGAACGTGCATATACACCAGGAATGGCGTAAATGCATGGCCTCTGCGCGACTTCTGCTACAGGGATCTGACGGCAGTCAAGATCAACACAGGGGGAAAAGAAAGCAGCAAGACCATTATCTCTGCCGCTGTCTACCTTCCCTATGAGGAACCTAACCCGATCCCAACACAACTTGAAGGTCTGGTTAACCACAGCATCCAGCAAAAGATGGACATCATTATTGGATGCGATGCAAATGCTCACCGCGTGATCTGGGACAGCTCGGACACCAATAGAAGGGGAGAAAAAGTACTGGAATATCTGGTAAGTTCTCCTTTACAATTACTCAACCGAGGAAACAGCCCTACCTTCGTCAATGCGCGGAGGGGTGAGGTAATAGATATAACCCTAGCCACTAACACTGCTAGCAATAATATTGCTAACTGGCATGTCTCAAATGAAATCTCGCTTTCAGATCATAGATATATATGCTTTAACTATGGGACGACTCGAGTAGACACACCTACGATCAGAAAAAATCCCAAACCCACGGACTGGGCTAACTATAGCAAAGATCTAAAGATCTTGCTAGGTGACCCGAAGGTCGAGTTCAATTCTACCTTAGATATAGAACTTGAAGCAGACCGGTTATCGAAAACGATCACACAGGCCTGGACGGATAACTGCCCGGCAAAAGAAATTAAACCCAAAAAGTCCCTTGGTGGAACAAGGAGCTAGACGCTCTAAAACGTGAAACCAGAATCGCCTTTAATAGAGCTAAGGCCCGAAATGACTACAGTGACTATTCAAAAAAGCTAACTGAATATCACAAAGCTGTAAGGAAAAGCAAGCGCAAATCCTGGACCGACCATTGCGGCCTAATTAGCTCGCTTCCAGAAAGCATGAGACTGACCAAAGCACTATCGCTGGCCAAAGAGAGCCCGCTCACCAGTATCAAAAACAAAGACAGGAAACTCACAGAATCTGGGGAAGAAACGCTACGCATTATGGCTACCGAACATTTCCCAAGTTCAACTATCATCAACATAATGACAGATGAAGATATAACGCATAGCTAAGAAAATCTCATCAAGATGTCAAGGGCTGAATGGAACACAGCCAGGAAGATAGTAGATGGGAACCTTCTGAAATGGGCAATTGACAGCTTTAAGCCCTATAAATCACCAGGACCAGATGGTATATACCCCATACTCCTACAAAAAGGCAGCAATGTATTAATACCACACTTGGTGCGTATTTACAGAGCATGCCTAGCCTAGGGCCATATACCAAAACTATGGTCAAAAGTGAAAGTAGTATACCTGTCTAAACCAGGAAAAACAAACTACGAAGATGTTAGATCATATCGACCCATCAGCCTTACATCGTTTCTACTTAAAACGATCGAAAAGCTGATTGACAAACATATAAGAGACGGACCTTTAAGAAATAATCCACTCCATGATAGGCAATGTGCTTATCAACAAGGGAAATCAACCGAAACAGCTCTTCATCTAGTGATAGAACGAGCAGAGGCAGCACTGGAAAGCAAAGAAATATGCGTGGCCACCTTCATAGATATAGAAGGGGCCTTCGACAGAACCACCTTCGAAGCTATCCAAGATGCTGCTATAAAACATGGTGTGAACCCAACCATCTGCAAATGGATCGGGAAAATGCTGCAAAACCGAGTTATCAGTTCCACGTTAGCTGGCGATACAATCCACGTCAAAACAACCACAGGCTGCCCACAGGGAGGGGTGCTGTCGCCTCTGCTGTGGAGCCTAGTGGTCGATTCGCTAATGAAAGAACTGAACACAGGACCATTCTACACGGTAGGTTACGCAGATGACCTAGCCATTATGGTCAACGGACGATCGTCTCTCAGTTGTCACAAGAAGCGATCAAAATAGCAGAAAGATGGAGCAGAGAAAACACCTATCCATCAACCCTAGTAAAACCACCGCGATGTCCTTTACTAGAAAAAGCCTAAAGATGGCCGGAGAAGAACCACAATGGTCGACACAGGTCAAATACTTAGGACTCATACTGGACAAAGATCTGACCTGGAAAAAACACCAGGAGCATATAACCAATAAATCCTTAAGAATTTTTGGCATGCTCAGGAGGGCCTATGGCAAAACATGGGGACTCCAACCAAAGGTACTATACTGGATCTACACAATGATGATCCTACCCATCATCAAGTATAGAAGTGTAGTATGGTGGCCAAGAACCAATAAAGAGACATGCAAGAAAGCGCTCAGCACAATCCAAAGGGTTACCTGCATGTCTATAACAGGTGCCTTCAGAACAACGCCAACGGCAACAATGGAAACCTTACTTGGAATCACTCCATTGCACCTTACAGTCCAAAGAGAGGCAATCAATGCGTTGAAAAGACTCAAAGATGCAAACCTCGGGACAAGGAAGATGATGACATGCAACCATACAAACATGGGCATAAAACCTCATCTAAAAGAGATGCTAGATATGAACTCTGACAAAATACAGACAATACTAGTCACTCACAGAAACTTTAAGATGACGATTCCGTCGAGAGAAGAATGGAGTCAAGGTTATACACAAACCAAATCGAGACAGATATGGTTCACCGATGGCTCCAAAATGCACAACGGCACAGGAACAGGCGTCCACTCGGAGGACTGCAGCATAAGCACTAGTCTAGGCAGATATGCTTCAGTCTTCCAAGCAGAAGTACACGCAATCATCGAATGCACCCAAGAGATTATAAAACGAGATACAAAAAATCGCGACATTTACATACTCAGCGACAGTCAAGCAGCCATTAAAGCTCTTTGCTGTTTTAAGGTGAACCTGAACAAGGTAGGTCGAACAAACAAAGTTAGGCTAGTTTGGGTACCAGGCAATGCGGGCATAGATGGGAATGAGAAAGCTGATGAACTTGCACGGAAAGGATCAGAATCACTCCCGATAGGTCCAGAACTAATAATTGGACTACCTGATGCGACAGTCAAACTGATAAGGGACCAGTATCTGAAAAAATGGAAAGCCATATCTGGACTGACCCATTCAAACCTGTTCATAAACAACGTCAACAAAAGCTGGAGTAAAAACCTAATAAACCTCAGCAAAGACAGCATCAAGAAAATACTTGGTGCTTTCACAGGACACTACGGCACGAACTACATGTTAAATAAAATAGGTGCCATAGATGACCCTAAATGCAGGCACTGCAATGAAGAAGCAGAAACCATGAAACACATACTGTGCGAGTGTGATGTTTTAGGAAGGAAAAGAATGGATCTTCTAGGATGCGGTTACCCTAAACCAGAAGACTACAGGCTGCTTCCGGTGGGGTGCATAGCAAAACTGATAAGTTTTGCCCTGCCCCCCAACGTCTAGAGTAGCAAAGGAGGGGGTGACACAAAGGATCAGGAATGGTCGAAGTGTCAGCCAGGCATTAACTGGCACCCCCACCCCTAAGATAAGATAAGATGACCCGGCGCAGTGTCTTGCTGGAAGGACCATACTTGGCTTATGAAATTGGTGTTGTTAAGGGGCTTAATTACCGTCTCAAGAACGGTACCTTGATACACCTGTGCCGATGTTTTGATACCTTTTTCACAAAAATATGGCTCAGTCACTCCTTCATAGGTAGCACCCCACCAAACCATCACTGAAGTCGGATAATGACCACGTTGCACTCTGTCGACTAATTGGGAACCTTTCTTAGAGCTTTGAGCAGAAATACGGTCGTTTTGTTTGTTAAAATGTTGCTCAATTCTAAAAAATTTCTCATCCGTAAACATTTTTTTTCTGTGACCTCCGTTTGCGTACCGCTTCAGTAGTTGTGTAGATGTTACCATCCTATTGATCTTTAACTTATCAATTAAGAAATGCCCAGTGCATTTTTTATAGGCTGCAAGTCCTAAGCCATCTTTTAAAATACGCGACATGGTTCTAGGTGCTGTCTTCATTTCCCGAGATAAAATATTTTGCTTTCGGAGAGGATTTCTTCGAATTCTTTCCCTTACTGCTTTGACCACCTTTTTCCTACGAATACTACGTGGACGGCCAGATCTTTTTCTGTCGCAAAACAGAAAGTCTCATTGTACCTATTAATCGCCCGGTACATAAACATTTGACTAAAACCAAGGGTCTGGAGAGTTTTAAAAATTGCATCTGGCTCCTTACTTACTCTGTGTAATGGAATCACAGCGATTCGGTTCTCTTTATCACCCCACTCCATTTTTATATCGCAAAATATTTTACAATATATTGGCGCCAAAATAAGTAAACACAATGAACAATCGTATAAAAATGTCAGATTCCAAATTGAAATGTAATATTTTTGTATTTTTAACTTTAACAGTATTTATGGCCAGACTAAGTATATCTTTCATAATAACATGTCGCTCCTTGAATACAAAAGGGCCACAACTCAAAAAAAAATGAAAATCGTTTTATTGCAAAAATGACACCTGAACCGCCTATATTTTATAGTAAAAAAAAACCCCATCATTTTTGCTTATATTATGGCTGCACTGACTTACTGCCCTTTTTGCATTAGCTCACTTTGACATGTAATATCAGTGCAAAACAGCCACTTTATGAGTTACGCCCGAAAATTTTACGCAAACGCACGTCGGTTGCATGAAAAAGTGCCACAATCCAAAATATGTCTGTGTTGGATGCAAAATATCAGGTAAGTGTGATTATATTTTACATTTCAAAACTGCCATATTTTGGAAAACGTCTTTTTTGCAGTCAAACATTAGTATTTGTTATTTTGTAATACAAAATTGCCGTATTTGAAATACGTCCTTTTTGCAATCCAATATTAGTTAGGTATAGTTAATATTAATATTTTAAAATATAACAGTAGCATATTTTGAAATACGTCCCTTTTGCATTAAATTATTGTGGAATAAATAATCATTTTTAGCGTGCTAGAATGGGAAGGCCAGAAATATGACCGTTTGGCATGATAATAATTTTAATTTTCGTTACAATTTTAAAAATAAAATAATACATTTTGATGCAGGCAAAGGCAAGAGGCACCCTTTCCTTTCAAATTCCTCTTTTAGGGGCAAGATCCGACCAGTCCTTTTCAAATGCGTCTAGGTCATCCCGCCATCTCCATTTAAATCTCCCGCGTCTGCTATGACCATCCTCTGGCATCCAGTTGGTAGATATGCGGGCCCACCTTTCCGAATGCATATGGATAATGTGGCCGGCTCAGTTCCATTTCAGCCAGGCGGTCTTCTCCCCTGCATCGGCTATGCGAGTTTAGGAGCGCAGTATAGAATTTCGGACGTGATCTGTTCTTTTGACGCATAATATACTACGCTCCATCGCTCTCTGGATCTCTAAGCTCTGGTTTTCCGTAAGGGACCATGTTTGGGCAGCGTAGGTAAGGACGGTAGTAGGTATAAACATGTGGACGAGCTTTCGCTTCAGTGACAGTGGAAGGTTACCCTTCATTAGCTCTTTCCTGGGCCAGGATCTCTTTCAGGCACTTGTGACACGTTTGTCCAACTCTTTGTCCCGTCGGCTGTTAAAAGAGGTTATCTGGCCCTAGCAAGTGTACTCGTCGACATAGTCTATGACGTGCCCGTCTACCTCGACCCTACGTTTGGTGTTGTTGGTCATAACCTGGGTTTTTGTACGGTTCTTACTCAGTCCAATCTGAAGGTTTGCCGTGCTCAGATCTTTGAGCATTGATTCGAGTTCCGATGCCGAAAAAGAGAAGAGGACTATGTCATCTACAAAACAATGGTTTGTTAACTGTTTACCACTTACAACTATGCTTTTGATTGCCGTAACACCGCCAGGCTCCTGAAAATTTCTCTGAGGGTGCTGGTAAATAATTTGGGAGATAGCGGGTCTCCCTGTTTCACGCTTCTTTGGATTTGGAATGATATTGTTATCTATTGCTTTGATGAGTTTGATGTATGAAGGTTCGATTCTACAGAGTATCTTTAAGTAGGACTTGGATGGAGTGATGATTCTATGGCTGAATGAGTAATGCTGTCAAAAGCTTTGGAATAATCCACGAATGCTAAATATAAAAGCTTATAAAACTCAAAAACCTTTTCTATTATCTTATATTTGTTTAATACTTCTGCTGCACTCAGTCTACACGTCACGTTACCCATTGATTGATGATGATGATTGATGTTTAATTTTACTTAATAATGAAAGTTACGCACAAAGTTGATCTCAATAATTTTACTTACTTAATAAAAAGTTAAGATTTTTTAATTAAGATTGTTTAATACAATGTTTTCCTGGTCCATTCAGTTATGATTTTACTTAGTAATTATTATTAAACTTTTTGATACGGTTTTTTTACCAAAAAAGTACAATTAACCATTTTTATTTGTAAAACTGTGTTTAATTTTTGACATAATATTTTTCATAATATTGGTTTAAAATTTTGAATGCAAAAGGGACTTATATGCTTTTTTCTCTTAATAGGTAACAGCTATTACAAAGTTTATTTTGTAGATAGATAGAGCTAAAAAATACGCATCTAATGATATATAAACATCTTATATTTAATAAATAAATATATGAAATGTTATAAAAAAAACAGTTTCAAAAATTTGTTTTGGCTCTCCTGTAAAATTTATAGATTTCGATTTGTGGCCCTTTTGTATTGAAGGAGCGATGTCTTCGTGGATAGTTCACCCTCGCATTTTGATGAATTTCGTTTACTACGGCAGCTTTGCTCATGTTCACAATTCAGTATATTTGTTTTGAATTCAGCTTTAATACTGAATAAAAAGCATAGTATTATAACTATTTATTATTTAATTATACCAGCTTCTTTTAATTCTTCGATTATTGACAAAATTTTATTATCATGGTTTGTATTACCAGCATCTCGGGAAGCAATAAATAATTTCAATCTCTCAACCAGTTCGTTAGGATCATCTCAATATACCAAGTCAAGGTCTTTTTTGTATTTCTTTAGCGTTGGTAAACTTCCTCCGAATTTAGTAACAATGTTATCGTTTGACGATTCAGAAAACAATGATTTGATTATTTCACGATATTTTATACCTTTATCGCCTCTAATTTGTCCATTAGGATTGAAATCTCTCTTATGTGCATTTGTATAATGTAACATATCTTTATAGACAAGTTTATCTTTGCTCGATATAAGTTTCAAATCATCAAGGTTTTTTTCGGAGTAAAAGTTCTTTTAAACCAGGAGTTAAACCAGGAGTTGTAGCTTTTGTCATCAACTTTAATTAAAATGACATCATCATCATTCACACTATCAATTTTAGAAAATGAAACGATGGAATTACCCATCAGTATTTTTTTGTTTGCACTCCTTATTCCAATAGGTATATTTATCCCATCATAAATATCATGGAAATCACAGCCCTCTAATGACATTTCTAAATCTTCCAGTAATTTTGTCTGGGGAGACTTTTTAACGAACTGCACAGAATTCAGTTCTGGATCGCAGCATTCTTCAAACTTTGTAGATGAGCTAGTATTAATGTCACCCAATTTCATGTCTTCAAAATTAGAGTGTAGTGTGTGTATTTTCAAAATCTTGTATATTTTCTTTTGTTTTGTTCGAATCAACTAGGGTTTTAAGGGGATCCGTGACAGGTTTTAACATTTTATCAATTGACAAGTTCATAGAGTGTTCCTGGTTTTTCATTTGTGTTATTTTATTCTTTATGAAGTTAACAGATTTCATTAATACTATTTTAATATTTTTCTCCATGTTGTAATACGTATAAACACAACTGTATTAAGCTAAAGAACAAATTTGACTGCCTCCGTGGCGCAGTGGTTTAGGTCGCCACGCCGATACCACTGCGTCGGGAGGTCGTGGGTTCGATTCCCACACGGAGCAATTATTTGTGCGATCCACAAATAATTGTTTCGGGTCTGGTTGTGCTTTGTGTCCGTTGTTTGTATGTTTGTAAAAGTCCCCGCGACACAAGAGCAATTCTTAGTGCGGGAGTTGTCTTTTTAAAAAAAAAATTCTGAGTTTTAATTACTTATTTTAGGTTTTTTAATTTCTTAGTTTGAACCTCTGAAAAAGTACATGTGTAATATAAAATAATTAGTAAGTAGTAAGCAAAATCTTTCAAAATGAATGAAACTGATCTTCTAGTGAGTAAAATAGTGAAAACAATTAAACAAATACAACATGTAGGTAATACTTAATTGTAAATGTGTAATTTCAATTATATGTATATTATTGTTTTATTATTCTTAGACTAAGGGATTGTATTAAAGAAAATAAACAAATATTATTTTTATGTTTGTTATACCATGGTACTCATTGGCAATAGCTGAGTATGCGTTAACCTAATTGCATACGAAAAACATCGATTGCATCAGCCAACATTGTCACGAGGCGTGGACACGAGATGCTGACTGGACAAACGTGGAAACATCGCGCCACCTACTTTCCAACCGGAAACTTCACTTTTGTTTCGATCGCCGAACTGAGTCGTTCTTAGTTATAATTAAATAATAAATAAATAAAACATTTATTTGCAAAAGTTTTTCACACCACATTACACATAAAATCACAACGTTTGCTTACTGAGGGATACAAAAATTAATCTTAGCATCTATGAATTACAGCAAAGAACAGGTACATACAAAGGTAATGTGGACTTTTCAAAACTCCCGACACTAGGCAATATGCCTGTCCCGTAGGGAGTTTGTCAGTCGTATTAACTAATTACATATTAATATTAATAGCGGTATTTAAATTGTATTGCACATTTATATAAGTCTATTAGGAACTCGATAGAAAATTAATATAAATCTAGCTTAAAAGTAATGAAATAATATAAGTATACAATAAAATCTTAAAAAATCACAGTTTGTTACAATAAACTGTTATTGAATTTTACATTTTTATACAAGATGCCTGAATAGATCTTCTGTTTTATCGTAAGTCCAGGTAAGTAGTTCCTTAGTAATTTTAAGCTTCGCCTCTTTATGTGATAGAGTGTGTAGCTGGCATATTTTATTTAATTTATTATACATATATGAACGGCTTAAGATAGCAACAGAATCTTTTCGCAAAAACTGTATTTACTCTGGGAATAGGTAGACTAAATATGCGTTTCCTGATCATGTCCTCGTAGCTAGTGCTACTTAGAGTTTCTTTATGTGTTACTAAGATACTTTTCCTTATAAATATTCTTCTAACACTAAGTACCTCAGCGTCAGCATAAACTTTGGTGGTGGAGTAGCGAAACGGTACCTTCAACATAGTTTTTAAAACGGCGCGCTGTGCTCTTTCCAGTGTTATTAGATGGGATGTTACGCTGCCGCCCCAAGCCAGAATACAATATTCTATTAGGGACTGGCCGAGTGTGAGATAAACAGTCTTAAGCAAACGTGCTGGGGCCACATCACGTAATTGTTTCATTATATAAATAAGTTTTCTAGTCCTTGCCGATGTTGCCTCAACATGCTCCCTGAAGGTAAGTTTTTCATCTATGATTACTCCCAGATACTTAATGCTTTTAGAGCGTTCAATGGCGCCACATGAGCAGGTTGCAGAAGTTAGTGAACCAGAGCCAGCTGTACAGGTATGTATAATTAGTTTTAAGCCAGGTGGCGGTGCCGTGTGTGCAGTTTTATGAAAGCAAATATATTTAGATTTTTTAGTATTTAAAGTTAATAAATTATTTTTGAGCCAACTCCACACACGGCACAGTCCCTCGCTTGCTGTTGATAAAACCTTATTCCATGTTTTTTCAGAAAAAAATATGACAGTATCGTCAGCATAATTAATCAACTCTGCATTGTGTGGACAATTTGAAGACAGGTCGTTAATATACACCAAGAAAAGTGTAGGGCCTAAGATGCTGCCCTGCGGTACACCAAATGCGACTTCATGTTCACAGCTTTCAATTAAGTTTACTTTTGTACACTGGGATCTACCGGTAAGGTAACTTCGGAACCATTCAAGTGCGATGCCTCTGATCCCAACAGTCTCAAGTTTCCTGAGTAGGATGGGAATTGAGACCGTATCGAAGGCTTTCGCCAAGTCTAGGAAAACTCCAACGCAGGCTGACCCTTCATCGAGATGTTTAGACAATATATTGGTAAGCAAAGACACAGCATGTTCGGTGGACCTACCCTGGCGAAAACCAAACTGTCTATCTGATAATAGGTGGTGACTTTCAAGAAAGTTTACAAATTGTCTATTTATTATCTTTTCTAAAAGCTTAGAAAAGGTATTAAGCAAAGGGATCGGTCTGTAGTTATTAGGATCATCGGTAGCTCCTCCCTTATGTATAGGTGTTATAGCTGCTATTTTCCAGATATCTGGAAACATTCCAGTTGCTATACTGAGATTAATTATGTACGTTAGTGGCTCCAGTATATAATTTTTGGCTATTTTAATAAAACTATTAGTGATTCCATCCAGGCCCGGTGCACTCATGTTATTTAGTTGAAGAATTAGTCGTTCTACCTCTGCTATATTAGTAGGGCTCATAAAGAAAGAATTTGCAGGTGAGCTAGGTAACTTGACCATGGAAGCTAAGGAGCCCTGTGTTCGGTTCAATTGGCTTAATGTTTTACTGGCAAGTCGCTGGCCTGCGGTTGCGAAAAATGTGTTACAGTAATTTAAGGATTCCCTCTCACTATTTTTAATTTTAGTAAGATCAGAAACAGAACTTTTCGGTCGGCGAGTGTTTGAAATTCTCTTTATTGCGTCCCAAAGCTTACTTGGATTACCTTTATTATTTTCAAGTTCTTGTCTCTCATACTCTTTTTTAAGCTTTCTTAATAAACCCTGATAGAAATTTCTATAGCGTGTATAAATAAGTTTTTTAATTGGATCATTGGGATTCTTTTTAGAATCTGCATGTAGCTTATCTCTATGTTTTGAACACTTTATCAGTCCTGTAGTCATCCAAGGCTTAAATGTAAGTTTCTTTTTACTTACTGTCACTAATTTAGAGTTTTTATCTATTATCGTAGATAGTATTTGTATGAAGGTACCAGCCGCAACCGAAGGGCACGACTCGCCTGTAACCATCGACCAGTCTACATTTTGAAGTTCAGTCTCAATAGCTTCCATGTCAAGTTTCTTCTGAGTGATTCTTTCATTTCGGTGTTTAGGAATTCATGTCTCAATTCCTGTCATGACCAGGTCGTGATCTGTGATCGAGGACGTACAAACTACCGACTCCATCTTACAAGATGCTTTGACGAAGACATGATCAAGACACGCATTTAGACGAGTAGGCTTATTTATTGATGCTCTAAAACTCATGTGAGCCATTAAACACATATAGTTTGCACTTTGTTCGGCGTCTAGGGTATTTATATTAATATCTCCAGTAACAACATGACACGGGCTACTTGTCATACTTCTTGCGGCAAGTTCCAGGGAACTCAAAAAATTGCTAGTATTATGAACCGAAGGAGAGCGGTAAATGCCTAAAACAGTAATTACATGAGGAATGTAGACTTCTAGGCAGTTGGCATCTAGCAGATTCGGCTCCGTTACTTTAGGTGACCAACAGTTCCTAACATATATAACAACTCCTCCTGCCCGATTGGTAAATTTACTAGATGCGAATGACAGATAGTTATCAATAAAGCCTATAATAGATCCGTTGTCAATCCAGCACTCTGTTAATACAATTATGTCAAAAGCCAAGTTAATTCTTTTAAGTGCTACAATAAAACTGTCCAAATTACGCTGCAAGCTTCTTATGTTAAATGTCAATATTTTCATTTCATAACCCGAAATTATGTCATTACATTGCTCGGCAAGTTCAATTTTGTGGCACATTTCATTATATGAATTATCTATATTATTTATAAGCTGAGTCATTTTTAGCGTTTAAATTACAAAATAAAAGATTGTTATATTCATAACTTTTAAACTCTCGCGTTGCATATTTAATGTATAATAGAATACGGGAATTAACGCGAACACGCATTTTACCTTAAAATGCCTAACGTTTCGGCAGTCTGCCTGGGACCACGGCGAGTGCAACCTGCGCCGAAACGTTAGGCATTTTAAGGTAAAATGCGTGTTCGCGTTAATTCCCGTATTCTATTATACATTGTTATATTCAATTAGTGCGTTTGTGACCACAAACCAAATTAAGAAACATGAGCAGAGTGGGCAAGTTTGGAGGCTTTTATTGCAGCAAAATACAGAAAATATAAATTTAATATTATTGAAAAATCCATCAAAATTCAAATAACTATTCATACATTTAGAGTAAATATCAAAATACTTCGTATTACGTAAACATTATAGTGACAACATAAAAATACAGAATAAAAATAAAAGGGCTTACGAAACTGCAGACCGGCAGCGACATCATTAATTGGTAAATGACTGAAATAATTAATTCTGATTCTCAGCATTTGGCAAACAATGAGTGCTTTTGGAATTGAAAAGTCGATCAATGTCTTCAGTCGAACGAATAATAACCGCGCGTTGTTTGTGCTCCCTGGTACTTTCGCATTTCTGATCGCAAGATGGTACCGTTGCGCACCCAGCAGAAACGAAAGTTATTCTCCTTCGCGCGCCTTCTTGCCTCGCCGAACAGCTTCCTATTGAGTTTTGTGAGGCGTTCATTGAAGAATAACGGGACCGCGTTCCCTGGCACTATGTCTTGGGTGGAGATGCCACGACGGGTTCTCGCTGCTGACAGAAGCTCGTCCCTTTTCGCTTTGCGTAGGAGTTTAACGACAAGCGGCCGCGGTTAACCGTAATCATTCTCACCACGCTTGAAGCCAGCTCTCTGAATATCGTCAATATCCTGCTCAGCCAAATTGACGCCAAGTTTTTGAGATGTAGTCAAAACCAGATGTGTTAAGCTTTCGCCATTTAGCTCAGGAAGACCAATGATTTCCAACTCGTTTCGTAACATTTGTTGTTCATGACTATTTCGATGAGATTGCAGTTCTGTAATACACTTTTTGAGATCCTTAATTTCCTGGCTTTTTAATGTCAGCTGTCTTTCATACTCTTCGGTTTTACGCATTAGGGTTGCAGTAACCGACGCAAGCTGAGTCTTCATTTCCAGAAAATCTTGTCTTAGCATCTTTATTTGTGACAAAACTGTTTCGTCCTCTAGGTTGATAGGAGAGGCGTTTGATAAGCCGCGGTTACCGCGAGCGAACGTTATGTTCTCATCCAAAGTTTTATTTATTTATTTATTTATTTTAAACTTCATATACATGTGTATATAGGCGGACTTAATGCCAAAGGCATTATCTACCAGTCTACCTTAGGGTGATGCAGAGATTGAAAGAAGTAGGTGTTTAAAAAAATAAAAATAAAGGACGTTAAGAACCAGGTTTACCAATAAATAAAAATAAGGTCATGTATGTACGTGTACTTAAATATAGATAGGTTTATACATACATAATGATTAACAAATAAGAAATATTAAATACATATATATACCCATATACATAAATAAATAATAAAATAAACTATATACTGAATTATACAATATATATATTATGAATAATAAATATACATAAATAAAAACTAAGACGAGTGTGACGATTCTGCTACTTGTTTTAACAAGAGATTCCGCACTTTGCTCTTAAACGTATGACGGTTAGTGGACATCCTGATTTCAAGAGGGAGCGCATTCCATAATAAAACCGATTGGACAGGAAAGGAAGAGTTGACAAACCCAGAAGTGTGAGATGGACATAGAAGAAGAAGATTGTTTGAGGAACGGAGGTTACGGTTGTGATTGTGGCACAGATATTGAAAGTAGGGAGTTAGGTAGGCTGGGGGAGTAGAAGAAGAGAGAAAAGAGAAGAGAGTCGTGAGTGCACGTAAGTGACGACGCTCACGAATAGGCAGCCACCTAAGTTGGGAGCGATAAGTAGATATATGATCATACTTGCGGAGGTTGAAGATGAATCGAATGCAGTTGTTAAGAAGACGGTCTAGTTTGTTGAGGAGATCTGCATTCAGGTCAAAGTAACACACATCACCATAGTCGATCAGAGGGAAGATTAAGGTCTGCACAAGCATAGCTTTAGTCCTAGAAGGTAAAAAGTTCTTAAGACGATAAAGAGCCCTCAGTATGCCAGTGACCCTTTTACAAACATTAGAAACTTGGGCTCTCCAGCTTAAAGTTGAGTCCAAGTACAGGCCAAGATCTTTTACGGTAGGGGTCAGTTCTATGGTAGAGCCATTAAATACAACTGGTGGTACCTGCATATGATCTAACCTACTAATGCTACGATTACTTCCTACAACTATAGCCTGGCATTTGGTACACTTGACATGCTCGAGGTCGTTATTTAACGTGGCGACAACTGAGGCTATAGAATCCACTGTTCCTTGCGAGTAGAGTTGCAAGTCGTCCGCATACAGATGATACGCTCCCTGAAGGTTTTTAGTCACAAGATTAATGAAAATTGAAAACAATAGTGGAGAGAGGAGGCCGCCTTGTGGGACGCCAGTGTCGAGTTCACGCCAGCTCGATGAAGATTCACCGATGTGAACCGACTGTTGGCGTCCTTGAAGATACGAGGAAAACCAATCCAGCGCACCGGAAGATATGTTAAGATGGGAAAGGATGGCGAGAAGGATATCATGACTGACGGTATTAAAGGCGTTCGAGAAATCAACCAAAGCCACCACGGTGACTTTAGTATCCTCCATGCCTGCCCTAATATCGCCAGTCACTTTTAGGAGTGCGGAAGTAGTGCTATGACCTGGTCTGAACCCAGATTGAAGTGGGTCAAGGAGGTTGTTACTAAGCACAAACTGTGTTAGTTGCTTGTGTACACAGGCCTCAAGCACTTTGGAGAGGAAAGGGAGAATCGATATGGGGCGGAAGTGAGCTGGACTTGAGGGATTAGGAATTTTTGGTAACGGTATAATGTAGGCTTTGCGCCACAGAGAAGGAAAAGTACCAGAGGTAAGGGAGAAATTTATGATATGGGAAATGGCGGGGAGCAGATGATCCAAGACAGAGACGACCATATGACGACTAACGCCATCGGCGCCCACTGCATTGGACTTAATTGACAGGATAATCTTTTTAATATCTTCCGGTGTAACTGGAGCAAAATAAAAGGATTCGAAATTGAGTCGAGGTAAATTCATCAGGGCACGAACGGTGTTGCATTTGGTTTGGTGATCCAAAGGTACAGAGGAAGTAAAGTGGGTATTGATGAGTTTTAGTTGTCGTTGGAGTGCTGGTGTCCAGGAGTTTATTAGTGGAATTAGGACTTTTGCAGGGTTGACATAGCCACGAAGCTTTATTCTTATCAGTAATCTTTTTAAAATTCTCTACTGATATATTTGAACACTTCAAATCAAATTGCTTACGACATTTGGAGCATGGCATACCACATGCATTACAAGGGTTAGCCATATTTAAACTTGCACCGTTGCTCAGCGTTCTCGATAATAATTATTGTTATCGTTAGAGTCGCTACTCGCCGTCACAAGTTGCAGTTGCAATGGGACGCTCGATGCACAGCGCCGGTGTTCAGTGACGTCACAGCGGGCGATCCGCGAGTTGGGGCAGGTCAGGGATTAAAATCGGTTGCATAAATTTTTAAACTTAAAACTGCTGTAACTTTAAAACTATCTTGAATTTTGGTACACTGTTTTCACACTTAGCGAGGATAACTGTTTTACTTCACGGGAAACATAAAACAAAAGTCTCAATGTCACTTTTTACCACTATTTTGAATTAAAATTGAGGAGCAAACAATAACACATCTGTTCCGTTCAAATACCGCCGTTTTTTCCTTAGTTTAGTAATTAGTTTGTAATCTCTTTATAATAAATTTCATTTAAGTAAATTGTTTTTTTTAAGTCATCCGTCTGCAGCTTCCGTAATTGGCGCAGTCGGTAGGATTCTCAAAGCAGCGTGCGGTGCTTCTCAGAGACTCTCATATCGATCCTGTCGGCTCCGCATAGCCGCTGCGCGTGCTCACCAGACCACGTCGAGAATCCAGAACCACGTAAGCTGTAGCCGGTGCATCCAGACATTGATGCTGACTACCAGAGACCAAGATATGATACTGTAAGTACATTTGAATCGCTCATGTGTTACTTCCTGTAATTTATTTCCTATTGTGTGTTGTGTAAATCCTTCAAGATTTTCCATCCTAGGCATTCCAGTTCCGGATCCCCTAGGGACGTAGTTAATAGATTTGATTTAGCTAGAAATTTAGAGCCTATTAGGGAAGAGAGCGAAATGGCAGAAAGACAAAAAAGAGACCCAATTGACGCTATCTTCAAGGCCCTTAGATTAGTCAGAATTCGATGGGAACCCTAATATACTTACTAGATTTATTAGTTTATGTGACGAGTTAGTTAAAAGATTTTTAAAGATTGAACCAGGGCATGAGTTAGAGAACCAATCCTTACTTAACGGCATTTTAAATAAAGTTACGGGCAATGCTGCTCGCCTTATTAACTCCAATGGCATTCCGACAGACTGGATAGGCATTCGTACTGCTTTGATAAATAATTTTGCAGACCAACGTGACGAAACTGCACTTTATAACGACCTTTCTTTGCTTTCACAAGGCCAGAATTCCCCTCAGGAATTTTATGAACGCTGCCAGAATCTTTTTAGTATAATCATGACCTATGTAACGTTACACGACGCTCTGCCTACCACCGTAGAAGCAAAACGTGATCTTTATAAGAAACTCACATTACAATCGTATTTGCGCGGATTGAAAGACCCGTTAGGTTCGCGTATTCGGTGCATGCGTCCCGTATCTATAGAGCAGGCTTTAGAATTTTTTCAGGAAGAAACTAACACATTGTATTTGCAACAAAGAAATAATAATTTCTTAGATACTAAAAAGCAGCCTAGTAGTCAGCCACAGTTTAAAATCCCACATAATCCCCCTATTGCTATGCCGCCGTTATCTAAACCAAATCATTTTGCTATGCCTGACCCTTCACGCCCGTATCCAATGCAGCCTCAGCAGCAAGCTTGGAGGCCTAATAACGTTAATTCTGGCCCGACACGCACTCAACAGATGTTTAGAGCTCTTCCTCCTAGTTATAATGACCGTAGTAATGTATTTAAGTTGCCGCCGCGTAATATGCCCGGTGGACTCGGACCCCAAAGACCTACTCCTATGAGTGGTGTAAGTCACTACGTCAGTAAGCCTATGCCTTTTAGAGGACATGACTGGTCGAAATCGGGAAACCCACCTCCAAGTAATTATTTTAAAAGTAGAGAATTAAATTTTAATGAATGTCCGGACTATGAATACGGCCCCTATTATGAGCCATATGTAGAATCATATTACAATGAACCGGAGTGTAGTGAATATTTTTATTCGTATTCTGATTGTAATAATTATAACGATCAATCTTATTATCCTAATATGCCGCCGAATGGGGAAACTTCGGAGGACCAAACCTCGTGTAATCATAAGGAGGATTTTCAGATAGCAGGCCCGTCCAACAAGCTAAAATAGAAATAAATATCCAGACTCAACGACAATTGCCGTATATTCAAATTGCTAACCCCCCTTTAAAGTTGTTAATCGACACAGGTGCTATTATTATTTATCAATCTTTTATTAGCCCTGAAGCTGTACGTAGATATTACTCTTTTATACCATTAAAATATGAACCGTTTGAAGTTGTAAATTTCCATGCAATCAGGCGGTCAGACAATACTATCGTGTTACCGTGCTTCCCGGAATTCAATGAGTCGGACAATATAAAGTTATTTGTGTATAAGTTTCATGAATATTTCGATGGATTAATTGGATCAGATTTACTAAGTAAGTGGGAATCAAACATAGATTATAAAAATATGCATTTTAAAACCAGACATGCCACTAATCCTATTCAGGTATACGACTCGCGTAATTGTAATCTCTATGAGGACATAATACCCGCGTTTTCTTCGAAACTAATAAATTTACCTATTAATGTTAAAGATGGTGAAGCTTTTATACCCGAACAAACTATTTCAAATGCGTATTAGGCCCGTGTCTTACAACCGTTAATAATAATCGAGGTATTCTGGAAGTGACAAACCCTAGCAACAATGACGTCATATTTTCCGTGGATCGTCATATTACTGCTGAAGTATACAATGTTGAGTGCACTCACACTAAACAGTTGTCTACACGCGCTCAGGATGTAATTTCAAAACTGCGTACAAGTCATTTAAACCCGGAAGAACGTGCTAATTTAGAGTCATTATGTGCGCAGTATGCAGACATTTTTTATATAGAGGGTGAAGCATTAACGTTTACCAATCAAATTAAGCACAATATTAAAACCACTGATGAAATGCCAGTTTATACTAAACGCTATAGGTATCCGTTCATACACCGTGATGAAGTTAGGACTCAGATTAAGAAAATGTTAGAACAAGGTATCATTAGGCCGTCTTAATCTGCTTGGAGTTCACCTATATGGGTAGTACCCAAGAAAGCAGACGCTTCAGGCAAAGCTAAATGGCGAATAGTAGTTGATTTTAGAAAATTGAATGAAAAGACTATAGATGACAAATACCCAATTCCAAATATTGCCGATATCTTAGATAAATTGGGGAACTGTCAGTATTTCAGTACACTTGACCTTACCAGTGGCTTCTATCAGGTCGAAATGGCTCCAGAAGACATACCGAAAACTGCCTTTAACGTCGAACATGGGCACTTTGAATTTTTGAGGATGCTCATGGGTCTTAAAAATTCTCCTTCTACCTTCCAGAGGGTCATGGATAATGTCCTCAGGGGTCTACAAAACGTAATTTGCTTAGTATATCTCGATGACCTTGTAATTTTCAGCACCTCTCTTCAAGAGCACATAAATAGCCTTGAAAAAGTGTTTCAGAGATTACGGGAATCAAATTTTAAGATTCAGTTAGACAAATCTGAATTTTTAAAGTTAGAAACCGCTTATTTCGGCGATATTATCAGCAGGGATGGCATAAAGCCGAATCCTGATAAAATAACCGCCATACAAAACTACCCCTTACCAAAAACCCCCACTGAGATTAAACGTTTCTTAGGTTTACTTGGTTATTATCGTAAGTTTATTCCCGATTTTGCTCGTTTAACAAAACCCCTTACTCAATGTTTAAAGAAAGGTTCAAAAATAACTCTTAAAACAGATTACGTAAATTGCTTTGAAAAGTGTAAAACGCTTTTAACTAATGACCCAATTCTTCAGTATCCTGATTTTTCCAAGGAGTTCATCCTCACTACAGATGCATCTAATTTGGCAATTGGTGCCATACTCTCTCAAGGTTCCATAGGTATAAGCCTATAGCTTACGCTTCACGCACTCTAAATACAAGTGAGATCAATTATAGTACGATTGAGAAAGAGTTACTAGCAATCGTATGGGCAACAAAGTATTTCCGCCCATATCTATTTGGCCGCAAATTTAAAATTATAACCGATCACAAGCCGCTTCAATGGGTAATGAACCTTAAGGAACCCAATTCTCGATTAACGCGATGGCGATTAAAATTAAGCGAATATAATTTCACAGTAATATATAAGCAAGGCAAGTCTAATACCAATGCCGACGCTTTATCTAGGACTGGATTGAACTTTGCAATGAAGAAACTAGTTCAGTTGCAGTAAACCCCACTATTAATCGGCCCACTTTAGATGAATCTAGAACCCTCACAGCACATACAGATGCCGAAAACCCTATTTTAGAAGTGCCAATAACTGATGATCCGCTCAACAGATTTAGTAGACAAATTCATTTCACTGTTGTAAATAATTTTAAAGGTAAAACCACTGTCACAAAACCGTTTGATACTCATACCCGTACGTCCATACAGTTAAGCAGATCTAATCTCGAATCTGATGTTATAAATGCGATTAAGGAATATGTTTACCCTAAAATTAAAACTGGTATTCTAATTACTCCCCCTTCTGAAATGTATTCTGTCATACCTATTATACAAAATCACTTCAAGAGTTCATCTATGAACTTAGTTTTATCAAAACATGAACTTCAAAATGTTAAGGAATATTTAAACCAACAGGACATCATTCAAAAGTACCACGAAGGTAAAACTAACCACCGAGGTATTGATGAATGTTATCTTGCGTTATCTCGACAGTACTATTGGCCTAAGATGAAAGAACAGATCGCAAAATACATTAATGAATGTACCGTTTGTGGACAAAGTAAATATGATCGTAATCCCATAAGACAACAGCTACACTTAGTTCCTCCACCAACTAAACCTTTTGAGACAGTCCGTCTTGACTTATTCACTGTAGAAACTGAGAAATTTTTAACCATCATAGATTCCTTTTCTAAGTATGCCCAAGCATACCATTTAAGGGATGGAACTGCTATGAGTGTTATTCAGGCTTTGTTAATATTCTGCACCCATCATGGTGTCCCATTAACAGTAGTTACTGATCGTGGCACGGAGTTCACAAATCAGTTGTTCTCAGAATTTACCAGAATGCATAAGATACAACATCATAAAATTTTAGCTCATACACCAAATGAAAATGGAGTGGTAGAACGTCTTCATTCTACTTTATTAGAACACTTAAGAATATTTAAATTAAAACACCGTAGTGAATCGGCTATTAACTTGATGCCCTACGCTATTCTAGCCTATAACAGTACCATTCATAGTTTCACTAAATGTAGACTATTAGAAGTTATAAGTGGTCACTTTGACCCTCGAGACCCCTTAAACATTGACATCAATGAACATTTAATGCAAAATCATCGTGCTAAAATGAACGTAGTATATGAACTTATAAGTGAGGACTCTTTAAACCGTAGAACTAATATTATAGAAAACTTAAATAAAACCCGTGAGCCTGAGAAATCTTATAACCCAGAACAGCAAGTTTTTGTAAAGAATCCTTTAGCCAGCCGTCAAAAGCTAGCGCCGCGGTTTACGCAAAATAGGGTACTAGCAGACTTACCGATACACATATACACTAAGAAAAAACGAGGTCCTGTAGCTAAATCCCGTTTAAAGAGAGTGCCTAAAAGTGCACAATTGTTGCAGGATGGCTCTGATGTTCCTGCTACAAGCAATAGCTGCGCAGGAGATAAAACTTGAGAGCCTGGATGATGGACCAGGACTTCTTCCTTTTAAATTAGGTTCTACTAAAATAATTTCCCAGCATCATTCCTTTCTACAATTTATTGACTTAGATGATAGATATTCTGTAGATCCATAGAGTTTCTGTAGTAAAGAGACAATTGAATTATATTAGACCCCAATTGAACAGTAAAACTATTTTTTTTATTTGAACCCCATATTGAATATCTTAAAAGTAAATTAGATAAAATTTCGGATCAGTTACAGACATTTATTTCAACTCGCGTTAAAAGAGGTCTGATAGATGGTTTATAGTACGAGATCCGACCGCGTGATTTATACGTTCACCTGTTTGATTGATGAAATATAATTTTTATCGATATTTATAACTAAACCAATGCAGATCCGCAAAGGTGGCCATCCAAATTTGGCCGCAATTAATTTTAATTAAAATGTAATTAATTATTTATTGTTGAACAATTACGTTCACTTGTTATTGTTAAAAAATATATTTCATTAGAAAGAAATATACCTGAGATACCGAGAAAGGTCAAGGTGCCATCCCTCACTTGGCCGCAACCTAATGTCAGCCAGGTGTAAACAGGTATAATTTTGTTAAATATATACGTTCATAATGTATTATCATGTTATACATACCAAATTGAAGATTAATTCTTTCCCTACATGATGAGATATAGGTGCCTATGCAAAAATGCCCGCAAATAGTAACTGCCAACGATTAAAGATAAATAAAAGCGAGAAAAACTTAAGATAAACACCGCATGTCGAATAAAGATAGAGCATGCCAGCTGCTTGTCGTTTTCATGCTACTGCGCATGCGTCCATAGATAAGACTAAATACCGTACTGAATATTGCAATCACGTGTTTTTGACAGTCTTATGCGCCACGTTGTGTTTTTTCAAGTCCAAAATTATAAAACTTTGTTAATATTAATATTGATATATTTCATTCTTAACGTTATTAAAACGTAAGAATAAAATGAAGAAGTGTTTTTTGTTGTGTTACGAAAAGATACAATATCGTAAACCGACGTGACACATCTAAGCCACCAATGTATATTAAATTAAAAAAAAATGTATTTTAATGAACTATTTTTACAGCATATTATTTTTGAGCAGTGATAGCCGAGTGGTATATATGTAAGTTGACGAAGGTTCGAATCCGAGGCAACACATCAATGACTTTTCGAAGTTATGTGTGTATTAGAAATAATTATCACATGCTCCAACGGTAAAACGGTGAAGATAAATCTTATTTCTTTTTAATGAACATAATATAGGCGATGCCTTCATACAAAATACATACATACATACATGCGACCACTTGCGTGGGAGGTGTCAACTTATATACCACTCGGCTATCACTGCTCAAAAATAATATGCTGTAAAAATAGTTCATTAAAATACATTTTTTTTTAATTTAATATACATTGGTGGCTTAGATGTGTCACGTCGGTTTACGATATTGTCGAAGCACAACATTTCTGAGAAGAGTACTTCGAAGTTAACTGCTATCGACCTAGCATTATTGTCGAAGGAGTATGTCGTCGAAGTCGCATTGTTTCTTATTTAAGTTATGTCGAAGAAATGGTTTGTCGGTGTACAATAGTGTCTGAGACTAGGTATATCGAACTCTAGTATTGTCTAAATTAAAACGCATCGGAGTGCCATTTTGTCGGAGTAGAGTAGTGTCGTACAAGAATTTGTCGAAGTTCAGTTTTGTAGTCTTTTCGTAACACAACAAAAAACACTTCTTCATTTTATTCTTACGTTTTAATAACGTTAAGAATGAAATATATCAATATTAATATTAACAAAGTTTTATAATTTTGGACTTGAAAAAACACAACGTGGCGCATAAGACTGTCAAAAACACGTGATTGCAATATTCAGTACGGTATTTAGTCTTATCTATGGACGCATGCGCAGTAGCATGAAAACGACAAGCAGCTGGCATGCTCTATCTTTATTCGACATGCGGTGTTTATCTTAAGTTTTTCTCGCTTTTATTTATCTTTAATCGTTGGCAGTTACTATTTGCGGGCATTTTTGCATAGGCACCTATATCTCATCATGTAGGGAAAGAATTAATCTTCAATTTGGTATGTATAACATGATAATACATTATGAACGTATATATTTAACAAAATTATACCTGTTTACACCTGGCTGACATTAGGTTGCGGCCAAGTGAGGGATGGCACCTTGACCTTTCTCGGTATCTCAGGTATATTTCTTTCTAATGAAATATATTTTTTAACAATAACAAGTGAACGTAATTGTTCAACAGTAAATAATTAATTACATTTTAATAAAAATTAATTGCGGCCAAATTTGGATGGCCACCTTTGCGGATCTGCATTGGTTTAGTTATAAATATCGATAAAAATTATATTTCATCAATCAAACATGTGAACGTATAAATCACGCGGTCGGATCTTAGACTATTAGGTTCAGTAATTAAAAGTATATCTGGTAATCTAGATTATACGGATGCTATAAAGTACGATAAAGCCATTGAAGTTATTCAGGATAACCAACACCAATTAGTATCTCAATATAATGATCATGTCAGTTTAAGCAAGGAGTGGATGTCACAGCATTCAAAAGTATTAGATAAGATTGCCATTAACCAAAAGAAAATTAATCAAATGGTCAATAGAGTCATGAATATTACAGACACAGTATTAGATTTAACAGAGTATGCCCATCTTTCGCAATTACTTTTAATGCTTGGAGATAATGTGGAAGAAGTGTCTGAGGAATTATTTAGAATAGAAAACCTTTTAGCTTTCATTCACGCTAAGAGTTCTCATCATTCGATGATTAACATAAATGCGTTGAAGGCTATGATAAGTAGATTACGTAGTTTATATAGTAATAATGAAATATTAGATATAACTGTTAGAGAATATATAGATATAATTAAATTGGGTTCTTATTATAGTAATCATAGAATAGTTATAGTATTCAAGGTACCAATAGTCTTGCCTGATACTTACGACTCTTATAAATTGTCCATTGTTCCAAATAAAAATCATGAAGTCCTTATACCTCCCTCTCCTTATATAGTAATACATGAGGCAGATTTTATGTACATAGAGACAGAATGTCCGAAGGCTGGTACGTGGTACATATGCGAGAAAAAACACAGCATCATTCGCCGACATCGTGTGGACTGCATCCAACAGCTCATCACGTCTCAGAAGATGGATCCTACCTGTAACCTTACATCTGTAATAAAGAACAAGGAAGCCGTTGAACAACTGGATGAAAAGCATTACACCATTTCATTTCTAATAGCTACCAAGGTCCAATCGTCGTGTGAGAGAAACATATATGAGATCTTAAGAGGAAGCTATTTGGTTATACTGCCAAAAGGATGTTTCCTGCGAACGCCCGAATTCACCATTATTAACAGCAACGACCGTACGAGAGGACAAGTCATGAAGATAATAGATGTACAAGACCCTAAACTCTCTTCACCTCTACGTTCAACTCTAGCGCTGGAATCGATAAATCTAGAAGACCTACACATGACCAATGCTAAGATAGCAACGCAATCTCCTGTCGATTTGAAGGAACCTACAGACATAACACTATACCATACTACAATACCGTTGTACATTTTCCTATTAAGTGCAACTGTACTTATTACTTACATTGTCATCCGGAAATGTATGATGAAATTTCAACCTAAAGAACGTTCCAGTAATAACTCAAACGAAACGTCAATCCCAGATAGCAACGCTGACACTGCAACTGCAAGTCAACCGACACCGGATCACTGCTCAGCATTATTTTCAATAAAGGTCTTCAAATAAATGCTGATCTTAGGCGGGAGGTGTTATACCATGGTACTCATTGGCAATAGCTGAGTATGCGTTAACCTAATTGCATACGAAAAACATCGATTGCATCAGCCAACATTGTCACGAGGCGTGGACACGAGATGCTGACTGGACAAACGTGGAAACATCGCAATAGCTGAGTATGCGTTAACCTAATTGCATACGAAAAACATCGATTGCATCAGCCAACATTGTCACGAGGCGTGGACACGAGATGCTGACTGGACAAAACGTGGAAACATCGCGCCACCTACTTTCCAACCGGAAACTTCACTTTTGTTTCGATCGCCGAACTGAGTCGTTCTTAGTTATAATTAGTTTAGTAATTAGTTTGTAATCTCTTTATAATAAATTTCATTTAAGTAAATTGTTTTTTTTTAAGTCATCCGTCTGCAGCTTCCGTAATTTGTTTGTGTTTTATTTCATATAAATATATCATTATTTTTTAACATAATTGACATAAAATGGATTGTGAATCTTATTTCTGAGACTGTGAATCTTATTTTTTAAAATTTAGTGTGATATGTTTACTGTGTTTTGAATTACCTAATTAATTAGTTACTAGGTGAAACCCGTTATTAATAAACAATGTATATAACTGTGACAAAAGTATAATTATACTGACGTTATTCATGATAATAATCTATAAACATTGTTTATAAGAGGGAAAATCTTTAGGAAAGGGAAAAATAAACAACTAAATACAGAGTACACATTAATTGATTAGATACATTTTATACGATTATATCCTTATTACATTTCTCCTTATTATATCTTTATTACATTACACATTTAATTTAATTTTATTCAGCTTAGTAGAACAAAGAGACACAAGTAGGTACTAAAGTATTGAACTATAATGCCCCCAAGGTAAAGTGTTGAAACAACCTTCAATCCTTTGCCTTTTATGATCATCACTGTTAAGAATGGGCTTATTTAACTTTTGTGTAAAAACTTGATGATTTCTTGATCTTATAACATAGATATCATCTCGAAGGTTATCATGTAACATTAATGCTTTTATATTTTTTTAATATCCATTTTTTTGTTTAATGTATAATAGAATACGGGAATTAACGCGAACACGCATTTTACCTTAAAATGCCTAACGTTTCGGCGCAGGTTGCACTCGCCGTGGTCCCAGGCAGACTGGAGCAGCGATGACAGGACTTCGTGTATTTGAGGCGGACGAATGTCCATCCACCCTCATATTTTGATTTTTCCAACCGCCAACACACACTACACTAACCGTGTCCCTATTCTGTGAGCTAACCGATTGCGAAACATAGCGAGGTTTTGTAACAGTAATCACTGGATTCCACGTCGCGGATAATTTGAAGCCGTCTTCCCGATTGAAATTTGGATGTTTCTTGATTTCGATCGCTTCACGAACAATCCTCGAGTAGAAATGTCGTTCAGTGGAGAGGACTTGAGGGCGATGGAATTCAATCCAGTGATTAGTTCCTGCTTCGAGTAGATGTTCCGCAATGGCTGACTTGCTGATTTGACGGTTCTTAACAGCGGCGATATGTTCCTTGACCCTTTCAGCTATCGACCGCTTAGTCTGGCCTATGTAGGAACTACCGCAGCTGCAGTTGATCTTGTAGACACCTGGTGTTTGAAACGGTAGTACATCCTTCGGTGTGCCCACCATGCTGCTGACTTTTGCCCCCGGCGTGAACACTGTGCTGATGCTGTATTGTTTCAATACATTCCCGATCTTATCAGTCACTCCTCTGACGTAGGGCAAGTAGGCGGGCTGTCTGTTGACCTCCGGATGTTTACTTCGTTTCGTGATCCTGTTCCTTCGTCGACTTACGTGGTATCCGTTCATTCGTAGTACCTCCTGAACATGTTCCAGCTCCTTCCCAACATGTTCAGGGTCACAGAGGTCATGAGCTCTGTTCTTCAGTGACGTCATAACGGACTGCAAGTGACGGGGATGGTGATGTGATGTAGCGTGCAGGTATCTATCTGTGTGTGTCGGTTTCCGGTAAACACAGTGTGATAAGGATCCATCGGGTTTCGCGGCAACCCTCACATCTAGGAATGACAACGACCTGTCCGTGTTATCACACTGTGTTTACCGGAAACCGACACACACAGATAGATACCTGCACGCTACATCACATCACCATCCCCGTCACTTGCAGTCCGTTATGACGTCACTGAAGAACAGAGCTCATGACCTCTGTGACCCTGAACATGTTGGGAAGGAGCTGGAACATGTTCAGGAGGTACTACGAATGAACGGATACCACGTAAGTCGACGAAGGAACAGGATCACGAAACGAAGTAAACATCCGGAGGTCAACAGACAGCCCGCCTACTTGCCCTACGTCAGAGGAGTGACTGATAAGATCGGGAATGTATTGAAACAATACAGCATCAGCACAGTGTTCACGCCGGGGGCAAAAGTCAGCAGCATGGTGGGCACACCGAAGGATGTACTACCGTTTCAAACACCAGGTGTCTACAAGATCAACTGCAGCTGCGGTAGTTCCTACATAGGCCAGACTAAGCGGTCGATAGCTGAAAGGGTCAAGGAACATATCGCCGCTGTTAAGAACCGTCAAATCAGCAAGTCAGCCATTGCGGAACATCTACTCGAAGCAGGAACTAATCACTGGATTGAATTCCATCGCCCTCAAGTCCTCTCCACTGAACGACATTTCTACTCGAGGATTGTTCGTGAAGCGATCGAAATCAAGAAACATCCAAATTTCAATCGGGAAGACGGCTTCAAATTATCCGCGACGTGGAATCCAGTGATTACTGTTACAAAACCTCGCTATGTTTCGCAATCGGTTAGCTCACAGAATAGGGACACGGTTAGTGTAGTGTGTGTTGGCGGTTGGAAAAATCAAAATATGAGGGTGGATGGACATTCGTCCGCCTCAAATACACGAAGTCCTGTCATCGCTGCTCCAGTCTGCCTGGGACCACGGCGAGTGCAACCTGCGCCGAAACGTTAGGCATTTTAAGGTAAAATGCGTGTTCGCGTTAATTCCCGTATTCTATTATACATTAAACATGCAACGCGAGAGTTTAAAAGTTATCATTTTTTTGTTATCGGCTTTGTTATTCCCTTTGCTTTCTTTATAGTTTTATTTTCCGTGCGTATACAATACAACTTAGCTCGTAAACCTACAAATTCTGAAATAATTTCTCCATCCAATTCGTCTTCGAAATAACCTGGTATTTTCATATTAGCTTTAGGTAATCCATATATATTGTTATCCTCAAAATTGCTCGTGTCAAAGTATCGAATATTGTTTTTCATATCTTCATAAAAAAAAACAGTTTTTACCAGATAAAGTAAGCTGTCATTCCCCCGGCGCCCCAATGCGTCGCCACTGGACTGGTCACTGGCGACTAGCGCAAGGTCAGCGCATCCCCCCTTAGCGAACCCAAGGGGCCGCACCCTCGATTGTGTGAAACTAACAAACCATCGTCTAGGTAAGAGGTCACCTAGAGTGTTGCCGTTGGGTTGTTATGTCCGACTCATCAGCATGTGGAACAATATTTTGTGTTTCGGGCACGATTTGTGATGAGGGCCCTTGTTATGAGGACACATGTTGCGGTTTAGAGGGTATGCCCGTCCTTCTATCGGAATTTGCACATAGCCCCGCACTCCACCCTGGGTGCTGGTGTATGCATAATGTGCATACGCACCACTCCCATCGTCGTGAGCCGGGGCGATCACATAACGATTCCGATAAGTGTAGGGAACATACAAATAATACTGATGAGCTCGAGTTGATACGGTGACGACCCGTTTCCGAGTTGATACGTATGCTTACGACCTTAAATCAACTTCAAAGTGGTCGCTTCATAATCAAAATTGCTTTAGATAGTTCTAGCAAAATCAATCATTATTTATGTTTTACAGCACTTTTAGAAATGAATAAGTGTTTGAATATTATGAATCTTCAAACCTGTATAACTCGGTTCAAAGCGATCCTACCGGTTTCGTGCCATACTAACTATAGCTTCAAATGGCTAGTTCTATCGATATATGCCACTTTTTTTTGTTGGCCGGCACTTTGAAAAAGGCCCAAAAATCATAACTTTTAAACTCTCGCGTTGCATGTTTAATGTATAATAGAATACGGGAATTAACGCGAACACGCATTTTACCTTAAAATGCCTAACGTTTCGGCGCAGGTTACACTCGCCGTGGTCCCAGGCAGACTGGAGCAGCGATGACAGGACTTCGTGTATATGAGGCGGACGAATGTCCATCCACCCTCATATTTTGATTTTTCCAACCGCCACCACACACTACACTAACCGTATCCCTATTCTGTGAGCTAACCGATTGCGAAACATAGCGAGATTTTGTAACAGTAATCACTGGATTCCACGTCGCGGATAATTTGAAGCCGTCTTCCCGATTGAAATTTGAATGTTTCTTGATTTCGATCGCTTCACGAACAATCCTCGAGTAGAAATGTCGTTCAGTGGAGAGGACTTGAGGGCGATGGAACTCAATCCAGTGATTAGTTCCTGCTTCGAGTAGATGTTCCGCAATGGCTGACTTGCTGATTTGACGGTTCTTAACAGCGGCGATATGTTCCTTGACCCTTTCAGCTATCGACCGCTTAGTCTGGCCTATGTAGGAACTACCGCAGCTGCAGTTGATCTTGTAGACACCTGGTGTTTGAAACGGTAGTACATCCTTCGGTGTGCCCACCATGCTGCTGACTTTTGCCCCCGGCGTGAACACTGTGCTGATGCTGTATTGTTTCAATACATTCCCGATCTTATCAGTCACTCCTCTGACGTAGGGCAAGTAGGCGGGCTGTTTGTTGACCTCCGGATGTTTACTCCGTTTCGTGATCCTGTTCCTTCGTCGACTTACGTGGTATCCGTTCATTCGTAGTACCTCCTGAACATGTTCCAGCTCCTTCCCAACATGTTCAGGGTCACAGAGGTCATGAGCTCTGTTCTTCAGTGACCGAAATTATATGGCCTGCCTAAAATACACAAGTCCAACGTACCACTGCGGCCTATCGTGAGTCAAATCGCCTCTCCTACTTACGACCTTGCAAAGTACGTTGCGTTAGTATTGCAGCCACTCGTGGGAAATACACCGTCTTTTGTGAAAGATTCGCGGCACTTCGTCCAGATTATAAAGGACCTTAGATTGGAACCGGGCGATGTCATGGTGAGTTTTGACGTCGAGTCGCTCTTCACCAATGTTCCAATTAAGGAGTGTTTGGACGTGGTAAAGACCAAGCTAGAGGACAACGAGATGCCGTTTAACTATATTGATCTACTTAAAAACTGTTTGGACGGCAACTACTTCCTTTTCCAAGGCCAACATTACCTTCAGATTGATGGCGTCGCAATGGGCAGCCCCGTTGCCCCTGCACTGGCTAATCTCTGGATGGAGCACTTTGAGGAGAAAGCATTGGCACTCGGACCAAAAACCATACGGCTTTGGAAAAGATATGTGGACGACATCTTCTGCATTATCCAAGGAGGTCAACAGGAAGTAGATCAATATCTAGAACACCTAAACTCCATTCACCCTAACATGAGGTTCACCTACGAAATGGAGACGGACAGGTCGTTGTCATTCCTAGATGTGAGGGTTGCCGCGAAACCCGATGGATCCTTATCACACTGTGTTTACCGGAAACCGACACACACAGATAGATACCTGCACGCTACATCACATCACCATCCCCGTCACTTGCAGTCCGTTATGACGTCATTGAAGAACAGAGCTCATGACCTCTGTGACCCTGAACATGTTGGGAAGGAGCTGGAACATGTTCAGGAGGTACTACGAATGAACGGATACCACGTAAGTCGACGAAGGAACAGGATCACGAAACGGAGTAAACATCCGGAGGTCAACAAACAGCCCGCCTACTTGCCCTACGTCAGAGGAGTGACTGATAAGATCGGGAATGTATTGAAACAATACAGCATCAGCACAGTGTTCACGCCGGGGGCAAAAGTCAGCAGCATGGTGGGCACACCGAAGGATGTACTACCGTTTCCAACACCAGGTGTCTACAAGATCAACTGCAGCTGCGGTAGTTCCTACATAGGCCAGACTAAGCGGTCGATAGCTGAAAGGGTCAAGGAACATATCGCCGCTGTTAAGAACCGTCAAATCAGCAAGTCAGCCATTGCGGAACATCTACTCGAAGCAGGAACTAATCACTGGATTGAGTTCCATCGCCCTCAAGTCCTCTCCACTGAACGACATTTCTACTCGAGGATTGTTCGTGAAGCGATCGAAATCAAGAAACATTCAAATTTCAATCGGGAAGACGGCTTCAAATTATCCGCGACGTGGAATCCAGTGATTACTGTTACAAAATCTCGCTATGTTTCGCAATCGGTTAGCTCACAGAATAGGGATACGGTTAGTGTAGTGTGTGGTGGCGGTTGGAAAAATCAAAATATGAGGGTGGATGGACATTCGTCCGCCTCATATACACGAAGTCCTGTCATCGCTGCTCCAGTCTGCCTGGGACCACGGCGAGTGTAACCTGCGCCGAAACGTTAGGCATTTTAAGGTAAAATGCGTGTTTGCGTTAATTCCCGTATTCTATTATACATTAAGGCCCAAAAATGTATGGAGCCTGGATGATCTCCTTTGCAATTAACTTTTTACACTTGTTTTGCATAGGTGAATATTTTTCGGCAGCAAAGGGAAGATCCGAATGAGCATTATGAATGTTAGGTGGGTAATATAAATCTACCTCCAAAATGTATTCCTCATCACCGTTTTTGTTTACATCATTGATATCGAATTTATATATTTCATTATCATTAAGAAATCGAAATAAACGCATTGGAAGTTTTTGCATCATTGCAAAGCCATATAAATTCACGCAGTCGAGATAAATAAGGTATGAGCTTGCCTCGTTCTTATTATACGATGATTGATATTTATTATTAGCGTTGGCATATCTTAATGAGCATTGGGCAAGACCTCCGCGAATTCCATTTTCTATCATTTGGTACATTTCTACGTCAGATATTAAATCAAGCTGAACTTTGATTGCGCGGACGTGTTTTTCTATTGTCTTGAAATGAATTTATAAATACAATTACTAATCTAGATCAAACTATTTGCCGCGTCGTAAAAATTTTAAGTGGGACACGAGTGAATACGTAGAGACTAGTGGATTTATTGTGAGATTATGTACTAAGTTTCCGAATATATATATACAAATGAAAAAGTGTTCCTGTGGTAGACATGTCTAACGCAGGATCTAGCCCGTGCAGGACTCACCCAATTGACCCAAGACCATCGAACTCAGAGGAGCTACCTGTGGAAGTCATACCCACACAAGAAGTTCAAAAATGGCTCGGATCTATAGATTCATGTATAAGAGAAGTGTGTTCTATAGTATCCGACGGCAAAATGAACTCAGACCAAAAGTTACGTGTCACTAATCTTTGCCGTAATGTTACCCAGGGGACGGGCCAGATGGCTGTCCTTTACCAAGCCCTTAAACAGAAGACCATCCAAGCGTACTCTACCATTGAACGTTTACGGGAGCAGCAGAAGGTCTCCAGCACTTTGGAACAAATCCAGGCGGCTGTTGAAGACAAGTTGAAGCCTGTTGAAATGAGCTCGTACGCAAATATGGTCAAAAAAGGTACCAATAACTTCATCCGCCCTGCAAATTTAAGCTCTGTAGTCATTTATCCTAATGATACGACCAAAACAAGTAATGACACTAAGACCCTTGTCCAGAAAATAATTTCTCCAGAGGAACTTAAGCTGCAAGTCCGGGAGGTGCGAAAAGTAAAGAACGGTGGAGTCCTTATAAGCACTGAAAATAAAGGCGATATAGAAAAGTTGCGACATTCGGACAAACTTGTATCTTCGGGACTAAAGGTCGAGGAAGCTACAAAGCGTCGACCAAGGATTGTCGTTATTGGTGTACCTGTAGCACTTACAGAGAAGGAGGTATTTGAGTGCATATATGAGCAGAACCTGTATGAGAAGCCGCCGAATATTACCCGTGATTCATTTTTATCTACAATAAAATTGAGTCATAAATCGGGTAAGAAAAACCTAGCCAGCTGTAATTATGTTTTGGAAGTGCCCGCAAATATAAGAAAAATACTAATAACTCAAGGACGCATTTTCATTAACTGGACATCTTGCCCCGTGAGAGATTTCACCATAGTAACTAGGTGCTTCAATTGTCAGCAGTACGGCCATGCAGCTAAGTATTGCCGTGAAACTTGCCCTACTTGCAGCCACTGTGGAGACTCTGGGCATACTTCTAAGGATTGCAGCAAGAAATCTTCTTCCCCCAAGTGTGCGACGTGTAATCGTTTTAAAAGGAAATGTGACCATTCAACAGGTGACGTAAATTGCCCAGCACGTAAATACTCAGAGGACAAATATATTAATTCAATAGATTATGAAGGCGCCTAAGAGCGCTACCTTTAAGATAATTTTAATTCGCACATACTTAAACCGTTAAGTTTATTTTTATTTAATTTTTTCATTTGTTACTAAATTCCATGACTCATCAACTACTTAGTGACCTAGATAATTTTTCTGTGTCTGAAACTAAAGTTTGTAATGTTGACGAGTGCAAACGTTTATTTAGGGAACATATATTAACGCTTAATATCGATAAAACGAAGTATATTTCATTTAAAATGAGAAATACTAACATGCCGCTTACTAATCATAACATTTACGCACATACTTGCTCGCTAACAAACGCCGACGCTGCATGCACCTGTCCCACATTAGCTGTAACTAACAATATAAAATATCTAGGTGTCACGATTGACACAAATTTAAACTTCCGTAAACATATTGATTTACTGTGCACGAGAGTGCGTAAATTGATATATATTTTCAAGAGTTTACGTAACATTGCTGATTATAAATTAATTAGACAAGTATATTTGGCTTTGTGTCAGTCCATACTTACGTACTGTATTACGTCCTGGGGTGGTGCTGCTAAATCTATCCTACTCCCACTAGAACGCTCACAAAGAGCAGTTCTAAAGGTAGCTACTTTCCGCCCTTTTAGGTTCCCTACACACCAGCTTTACTCAGCATGTAATGTATTAACTGTACGACAATTATTTATAGTAAACACTATTCTTCATCAGCATTCTCTACTTCCTTTTGACCCTGGTCTTGCAGACAAAAGGAGGTCAGACATTGTTTGCACTCGTCCCCAAACAAAGCATGCTTTCGTATCCAGATTTTACATTTTTTTGGGGCCATATCTATATAATAAGTTAAATAAGGAACTACACATTTATAACTTTACATCTAAAAAAGTTAGAAAAATTTTGTCTGAATACTTAGGACAATACGACTACTCAGATACAGAAAAATTACTAGACATTGTACAGTAAAACCATTGAATACTGTTAGTTTTAAAATCTACACCTAGTTTATAGTTTACCACTGTATATGTACCACTGTATTGTAATCTAGGCAAATAACCAAAATAATGTCGAATAAAATTTCTTTCAAAGTCGCGTCAAGTGAAGTCCTGTAACACAGGTTTTTTTTAAAACCTAGCTCAGGTCGGTCACAATTAATTATATTTAGAATTAATAATATTGTATCTCTAGCGCATGTTATAAGTATAATTATTCCGTTCACTAACAATTAAAATAGTCTTTCTTACTAACTCTCTTATATACTGTATAAAACTCAAATGTAGCATTATACTATGTAACATTATAATAAGTTTGGAGCCAATAAATAAATTTATTATTATTATTATTTATTTAGTAAACAGCATAGCATCTCAACTTAACGATGGCGATGAAACATAATAACATGGATCTAAATTGTAATAAAATAAACTCATTTCTCGAAACTTCTCAAAAATATCGCATAATAACAGTACATCACATTTTAAATAAAGGTCTGTGTACTCTCCTAAATTTTTTATTTCAAAAGTTTGCCATATGTTCAAAGCATGCTGATAATCTTCAGTTGAAATATTTACTTCCGTTAGTTTATTGAAAAATTTTGACTTTTCAGGCAGCTGAGTTTCATCATATTTTTCCCATCTGTCTACATAATCATAACAATTTACACCTTTTCTACATGCTAAATTAAATAAACGATCATGATTAAAAAACAAGCGCATGTGTTGAAAATCATCTGCGTGTAGCGTTTTTACCAATTTATCTAAACTAGTGCTTAAAAAGTTAAACGAATCAATAAATTTTAATTGAACTGTCGTTTTATTATCAACTAGCTGACCCGTGCGGCTCCGCTCGCGTGAATTTCGTACTGTTGCTTATTCGTTTGAGCACGCGCATTGCGAAGCACTCGATACACCTACACATAAAAATGCTAACAACTCTTTTGTCATCTAATGGTTATTTACGAAAGGGACCCGAAGGGCACACAATGTGACACAGGCTCAGGCAGGCCTGATATCCTGTGGTTACCTGCTTTTCCGCTCTCGTCTGTATCCGTACCAGTTTACAGTGTAAAATATAATACCTTATTATAGACTGACCATTGCTTACCCGTCTGGATTCAGAATATTATTATAGGTACAGACAGACCTATCTGCGCCGGAGCTTTTCACACGCGTAATAATGTATACTTGCGATGATACGTCCGAAACCGCGTAACCCGTATTTATTTTTTATATATCATCCGTTGTTTATTTTTTAAAACTTACCACATAGTCTGTTTCATAGCTATCCAATTTATTTCCTTATAAATAAATGACAATCATATCCAGATAAATTGTGAAAAATTATAGGTATGTATTGACACTGTTTCAAATTCAAATTACAAGCGTTGTGTACCGGTGAAATTATCATGATCTTTAACTTTTTTATCAGATTCTATAAACTTGGTTTTACAGACACACACACACGCACGCACGCACGCACGCACGCACGCACGCACGCACGCACGCACGCACGCACGCACGCACGCACGCACGCACGCACGCACGCACGCACGCACGCACGCACGCACGCACGCACGCACGCACGCACGCACGCACGCACGCACGCACGCACGCACGCTCTGAACCATCTGATAAAAAATGAAAAACGGAACCCTTATTACACTTCTACGTTGTTTAATTATTATACATAATCTATTAGAAAATTTATATAAACTCTTATGTCCACAGACAAGTATAATTTTAAGGGATAAAATCACCTACTTAAACACTAAATATTCACGTTCATGAATGTTTAATCAATGAAATGATTTAATACGTTTGAAACGTTACCTCAGAATCTAAAGCGGTGATATTCCGCTTTCTTTTTGAAGCTGATGTTGCAACAATTTGCTGTCCGTCGCTATCACACTCTGTTTCTGAAGCGAATGGGTTTTTAGAAGGCAAAGCCTTTTTTGAGACACTAAATTGTCTCTCTTCACAGCTTTTTTTTTCGAGCTGGCTCTTATTTTTTCTTTATTTGCTCGAGATTTTGGAAGGTTGGAGTCGTTTTCTTCAACCCAAAAACGATTATTCGCCAACTGAGCCCTGAAGACATAATTAAAATGCAATAAATATTTTTGTTATACCAACATTCCTTACAACATGAAACAACAGTAGTAGATGAAAGGTTTGCTACTTAGGTCACTACTTATATTTTGAGCCTTGACGAATCTGATTGTTTTAGACGTAAATTGGTGTTTTCATCGTAAAGTTTGACATTTTTGACTACTACATTCCGAAGAACGTTTTGAAATCTGCGCTGAAAATATTTTCAATATCGTCGATCGAAAATTGTAAGTGTGCTGGAAAATGGCATTCGGATGTTAAAATTTTCGTGTAAATATTTTTTACGACTTTCGACGTGACTTAAGAAATAGTCGTGTCTATATCGACTTATTTATTATTTTGGCGATAAAGTCCAATACTTTGAAAATTTAAAACTTAAGTAAATAGAGTTCTATTATGATTATTTTTCCCTCACCAATGAAATTCCTGAAGGTCGCCCAAGGTCACCAGTTGTGTCGGGAAAAATTGATGCTGTGCGAAAATTAATTATGCATTTTTGTTTCCTGATGCATCAAAAGAATAACGAAATCCTAAACATTATTTCCACTCTTAGATATAAAATATTAGGTAACAACATTTCCCGTTAGAAGATTTTTTCTAAATGAACCATTTTTTTTACAACAATTTAGATAAGGTCCTCGCGCCGATTAGCGCAAATAAATGCTTAAAAAATCTATCGTTTTGCTTCAAAATACATGTATCAAATCGTGATAGAACACGGATCTAGGATCTATGCGCATGAGCCGAAAAATAAACACCAGTCGACTTTATGGGTGCTTTAAGATGAACCAAATCCAGAAAAAGTTATTCGCGCTCGAAGCATTTCGAAACAAACGGTCCCTTGATTTTTTATAAAAACGTTATAACTGCACAAAGTGCCTTCAGAAAAATTTAGAATGGTTAATTTTTATTTATTTACAACCAAAAATTTGCCTAAAGTCTGGTTTGAAATATGAAAAACAACAAAATCCTACAGGTGGAGTTCTATAAAAACAATGTCAGCCTTAACGCATCTTGTTAAACAACCGGCTAATATGTGGACGAAGAAATCGAATGAATGAGTTTCTCGCCATACCGTTACAGTTTGACATCAAATGAATTTATTTTAATCAAAAACGTCAACAATAAATACCGTAAACATTAATTTTTCATCGGCATTTTTTTCATGAGGGGTCTTCAGAAAAGAAAAAAACATATTCCGATCGGATAAAAATCTATCTAGATCATGCATAAGAATACCCGAGAACACAATACGAGGGTGAATCAAAAAGTTCTTAGAAACGCTATGAAAATACAACTAAATTTAAATAGAATTATTTTATTTTTCAACTTAATCTCCTTCTAAGTCAATACATATAGAAATTCCTTCCGAAAAAAAATCACGATCTTAGCTCTCAAAAAACTCGTCAACGGCGTCCATAACGGCGTTGTCATCCTCAAATTTAGTGCCACGGATATGTTCCTTTAATTTGGGAAAAAGGTGAAAATTACTGGGGGCTAAGTCCGGAGAATATGGCGGGTGTTCAATTATTTCAAAGCCAGCAGATTGCCTTCAACGCGACTTCCGACCGATGAGCAGGCGCGTTATCGCGAAGAAACAAGACGCCTAATGACAGTTTCCCTCGACGTTTTTCTTTAACTGCGTCGCGCAATATTGGGATTAAACTAGCATAGTATTGTCCGGTAATTGTCTGTCCTTTCGGTAGGTAATCAATAAAAATGATTTCTTCACTATCCCAGAACACAGAGGCCATAACCTTGCCAGCGGTAGCAGTCACTCGAAATTTCTTCATGGGCGGTGAGAATCGTCGTTTCCAAGACATGCTTTGTTTTTTTGTTTCAGGGTCGAAATGGTGAACTCATGTTTCATCCATAGTGATAACGCGACGGCAAAATTGGTCCGGCTCTGGCTGTAACATTTCGAGATTACGTCTTGAAAGGAGAATGGGCAAAGTAGTATGGAGCCTGGGCGATCCGCGGCCAAACTTGATTTTTTGTTTTTTTAATGTAGTTTAGTCCTATAATTACCGTGTAGAAGTTTTATTGCCGCGACGCACTTATATGACGAACAAAATACATTTTTGTTTTTGAGCACTTTTAATAGTATAAAAACATATTTTTGGCTTATATTCGGAGATTAAATAAAAAGTACTATTTATATTATTGCATACAAATGTAAACATTATTAATATTCGAACAATCATAACATGTAAATATATAAATATCGTAACAAGTAAACATCTTGCTCTTCTATAATATATTCACTGAGACGACTTATCTGTCTTGAATGCTCAGCTTAAAAACGAGGCGTTCATAGCCAGTTGCGCTCACTGGTCGGTAAACAATCTGTTGGTTAAGCAACCGTTGGCGCGGTCATTCCATAGATGGGTGACCGCATTGTGGTATTTGAACTGAGCTTCTCCGTGCTTCCGAGGGCACGTAAAAAGTCGGTCCCGGTTGTTGTCAACTAAGATAACATTCGGGCGGCTTGAACAACTTTGAAACTGGGTGAACCATATGATAGATAGATACGAGTTACGATTATTGTTCATTTTGATGGCATTGCAATCGTTATAAGAAGATGTAACGTTATTACACAACATTAAATGCATTACAGACACGAAATAATTGTATTTGTTCTATGAAATTCCATTATATTTACATGTCAATATATTGTTTCCTGTAAGGATTGCAGCGAAACGTTCTTAGTAAAAGTTGTTCCTAGTTATCATTACTTTAATTTGACACTACTTTCATTAATGGCCGCCGACCGCCCAGGAGTGCCCATTCTCCTTTCCTATCGACAGTTTTTGTTTTCGTCCGTTAACATTCTTGGAACCCACCTTGCTGACTCTTTTTTGAAACCTAGTGAATCGGATAAAATGGATTGTATGCTGCCAAATGATATCTTTAGGATCTCGGCTAAATGTTTAATAGTAATTCTTCTGTCTTCTGAAACTAAATTTGCAACTTTTTTGACATTTTCTTCTGTGATCGAGCTTGAAGGCCGCCCAGAGCGAGGGTCATCTTCACAGCTCGATCTACCTCTTTTAAATTCAGCAACCCAGTTAGCGACGGTGGAATAAGGCATAGCATTATCTCCTAATGTCTGCTGGATATCCAAAAATATTTTTTTAGTGGAATTTTTTTTCAAGCACAGGTACTTTATCACGGCGCGTAACTCGTTTTTATCCATTTTTAAGGATTTTTAGCAACACTACACTACTAAATTATTTATTATTTGCGAATGGTACGACCAAATCGAGTGTAACTGCGTAGGAATATTGTGTGATTAACACTCTTCAAAATAAATACTAAACTACCCACAAAGGTATTATATTAACCTGCACTTCTAAGAACTTTTTGATTCACCCTGGTATAGTAGTTTTCACTCACATATTTACCGTTTTTCATTGTTAGGCTCAAAATATATAAGTAGTGGCCCACGTATTAGAATTACTTTTCACATTAATGTTTCGAATATCGAATAGGGAATAATTTTTTAACAGTCCCAAAAATACTTTAAATTACTTAGAAATCGACCTCAGGTTTTGTATTATTTGCTTGTTATAGTAATCAAATGAAATTATAAGCATTCAAAATGACAGAATTATACTAATACTAGCTGTTTCCCACGGTTTCACCCGCATCCCGAAGGAACTACTTCCCGGAACCCAGATAAAAAGTAGCCTATGTGTTAATCCAAGTTAACCTCTATGTGGGAACCAAATTTCATGAGAATCGGTTCAGCAGTTTTTGCGTGAAGGAGAAACAAACAAACAAACTTTCGCATTTATAATATTAGTAGGATTCATCTATATCTATATCTATAAATAAATTTAACCCATTACTGTCCCACTGCTGGGCAAGGGTCTCCTCCCGTAATGAGCGAGGGGTTAGGCCTTGAGTCCACCACGCTGGCCAAGTGCGGGTTGGGGACTTTGCATGCCCTCAATAAATGTATTAAACAAATTTTAGGCATGCAAGGTTTTCCTCACGATGTTTTTCCTTCACCGTTGGAGCATGTGATAATTATTTCTAATACACACATAACTTCGAAAAGTCATTGGTGTGTTGCCTCGGGTTCGAACCTGCGACCACCTGCGTGGGAGGTATCAACTTATACCACTCGGCTATCACTGCTCTCTATCTATATCTATATTATAAACTAATATTATAAAGAGGAAATGTTAGATTTTTGTTTGTTTGTTTGTTTGCATTGAATAGGCTCCAAAACTGCTGGACCGATTTAAAAAATTCTTTCACCGTTGGCAAGCTACACTATTCTCGAGTAACATAGGCTATGTTTCATTTTCAAAAAAAATAGGGATGCTTATTAAAATTTGAATAATCTAACCCAAGGTAAATAAATTAACAAAAATCTTCCTTCAATCGCGTGCGCTGCGAAAACTATTAATGATAGAACAAAATGATGTATTACAATTTTTTAGGACACATCACTGTCTACAAAAAATGTCGTGACAGCATGCCTCTATCTTTTATAGTTACGTCACAATAAGCGTCCTTTTATATATATTATATATATATATATATATATATTATATATATACAGGGTGTAAATGACAGCTAACCGAAAACTTTACTGGTAAGTTTGTGACACTGTATGCGCGAAATTTACTCCAACGATATTTCTCGGAAATGATTGGTTCCCGAGTTAGTCATTTTTGAGCGTTCAATGTATAGTGAACAACGCGATGTATCTCCGCGCATGCCTACGAGATTTCTGGCGGCGGCGGCGCGCTGAGCGACGACATGTCGCGACGCGTCGTAGGTACGTACGCGTACCACCACGTCTATGCGCTCACTAGTATGCAACGCTATCATTGGATAACAATCTTATGTATCGTTTATGGTATCGTAAATAGGCCCGTATGTTACAATAGCTCATAGTAAAATTGTAAGTAGGTAGGTACCTACTTGGCTTACGTGAAATCAAACAATAATAGCAAAATGTAACCAATAATAAGAAAGTGCTAAAACAAATTGTTATCAATGTCTATTAACACGCAAATACCTGGTGTATGGCGAGAGTTTGAGTACCTTTGGATCCGGACGTACAGGTGCAGAGCACGCCGTGCACTTCCACGTGCTTCACTATACATAACACATCAACATTTCTTCCTATTTACGAACACAACTGCACTTCGAAAACAATAACAACAAAAATAATAACAATAAAAACACTAAAAACTCAAAACCGGAACAATAACAAGTAATAATAAACAACAGTTCACACACGACACGACGAATAGGACAACGAACGACACCGGTGAAGAGCTTCCGTCTTCCGCGAGCGAATTGCTCGAACTATCAAAGAGAGCCGCCGGCGCGGGCGCCTCTCCGCTCACTTGCGCCGCCCCTCGCCCGCGCCACCCGCTTCCTCCGCGCCGTCCGTGCGCGCGCCGCCGATTTAGTGACGAGCGACGAGTTAGGATCCCAGCGAGAGATTAGATTCAATAAAACATTGATGTGGCATTACTATTTTTACTTGTCACAGTTGTTACTGGTTGCATTGTAGTTTTATTCAAATACCAAATAACATTACAAACATTATTGATGTAAGTTTAAAATACTTTGATATTTATAACATAAAATCAGCTTAAAGTAAATAAAATAAACACGAAACGTTTATTTAATTAAACCATAAAAAATGTAGGTACATAACAATGATAACAATCAATATCCATTAATATTCTTATCAGAGAAACTAACTTATCATAATTCATAATCCCCGGAGAATTATTTAGCATCCATTTTGTCGCATCCCATCTATGTAACATCCACGCGCGGTCGCGGCGTCACGCGTCACTACGGCCATCTACTTCTCGAGTCGCACCGCGCTTGTATGAAGTATGAATGAGCGTGTAAATATCGAATAGAATTTTGCAAGAACAAATGGAACAAAGCGACAATACATGTTAAATTGTTTATTAGAGATTTTTATAGCATTAAAGAATATCAATAGGATTTTTTGTCGTTCTGTATGTATTTGTACGTGTAATAATAAGATATCACACATTTAAAATCTTATGAATTTACCTTTTATCGGAGAGCGTGATAATTATGTTATTTTCATTTTTAACATAGAACAAATACTAAGTAACGCTGCATACTAGTGAGTGTGAGGCTGACAGCTGTGTGCGTAATCGTGTCTGTGTGGCGCGCGTAGGTACACGGCGTGACGTCGACCGTCGCGGCCGGCCGCCGCCGGCGCGGTGTCGTTGGCCGCGCGCGAACAGCTGATAGCGAATTTATACGTTGTTTTAGTCCATTGCTGTTTTTTGTGAAAAACAGTAATATGACGGATTTTTTTTCATATTCATGTTGCATTGTGTAGTATTAACGAAATAATACCAAAAAAAATAAAAAAAAACGCATAAAAAATCGGAAAAATCAAGAAAAAACCGATGAAAATTTTCAACGCCATAAGCATCAGAATCGTGTCTAAAGTAATTTTTTTTCGTTTTTGGTAGGCTGTCTGTTACACCCTGTATATAACTATATATATATATATATATATATATATATATATATATATATATGAAAAAAAACCGTCATATTACTGTTTTTCACAAAAAACAGCAATGGATTAAAACAACGTATAAATTCGCTATCAGCTGTTCGCGCGCGGCCAACGACACCGCGCCGGCGGCGGCCGGCCGCGACGGTCGACGTCACGCCGCGTACCTACGCGCGCCACACAGACACGATTACGCACACAGCTGTCAGCCTCACACTCACTAGTATGCAGCGTTACTTAGTATTTGTTCTATGTTAAAAATGAAAATTACATAATTATCCCGTTCTCCGATAAAAGGTACATTCATAGGATTTAAAATGTGTGATATCTTATTATTACACGTACAAATACATACAGAACGACAAAAAATCCTATTGATATTCTTTAGCGCTATAAAAATCTCTAATAAACAATTTAACATGTATTGTCGCTTTGTTCCATTTGTTCTTGCAAAATTCTATTCGATATTTACACGCTCATTCATACTTCATACAAGCGCGGTGCGACTCGAAAAGTAGATGGCCGTAGTGACGCGTGACTCCGCGACCGCGCGTGGATGTTACATAGATGGGATGCGACAAAATGGATGCTAAGTAATTCTCCGGGGATTATGAATTATGATAAGTTAGTTTCTCTGATAAGAATATTAATGGATATTGATTGTTATCATTGTTATGTACCTACATTTTTTATGGTTTAATTAAATAAACGTTTCGTGTTTATTTTATTTACTTTAAGCTGATTTTATGTTATAAATATCAAAGTATTTTAAATTTACATCAATAATGTTTGTAATGTTATTTGGTATTTGAATAAAACTACAATGCAACCAGTAACAACTGTGACAAGTAAAAATAGTAATGCCACATCAATATTTTATTGAATCTAATCTCTCGCTGGGATCCTAACTCGTCGCTCGTCACCAAATCGGCGGCGCGCGCGCGGACGGCGCGGAGGGAGCGGGTGGCGAGGGCGAGGGGCGGCGCGAGTGAGCGGAGAGGCGCCCGCGCCGGCGGCTCTCTTTGATTGATAGTTCGAGCAATTCGCTCGCGGAAGACGGAAGCTCTTCACCGGTGTCGTTCGTTATTTCCTATTCGTCGTGTCGTGTGTGAACTGTTGTTTATTATTACTTGTTATTGTTCCGGTTTTGATTTGTTAGTGTTTTTATTGTTATTATTTTTGTTGTTATTGTTTTCGAAGTGCAGTTGTGTTCGTAAATAGGAAGAAATGTTGATGTGTTATGTATGGTGAAGCACGTGGAAGTGCACGGCGTGCTCTGCACCTGTACGTCCGGATCCAAAGGTACTCAAACTCTCGCCATACACCAGGTATTTGCGTGTTGATAGACATTGATAACAATTTGTTTTAGCACTTTCTTATTATTGGTTACATTTTGCTATTATTGTTTGATTTCACGTAAGCCAAGTAGGTACCTACCCACTTACAATTTTACAATGAGCTATTGTAACATACGGGCCTACTTACGATACCATAAACGATACATAAGATTGTTATCTAATGATAGGGTTGCATACTAGTGAGCGCATAGACGTGGTGGTACGCGTACGTACCTACGACGCGTCGCGACATGTCGTCGCTCAGCGCGCTGCCGCCGCCAGAAGTCTCGTAGGCATGCGCGGAGATACATCGCGTTGTTCACTATACATTGAACGCTCAAAAATGACTTACTCGGGAACCAATCATTTCCGAGAAATATCGTTGGAGTAAATTTCGCGCATACAGTGTCACAAACTTACCAGTAAAGTTTTCGGTTAGCTGTCATTTACACCCTGTATATATATATATATACCACCGCTAGAAAAAGCCTTTTATTCGTACCTAGGTTTTGATCCTTATCTAAATAAATAAACCAGTATTTAAAACTACTTAAATACCTTCATATCACCTTCTAAATGATTAGATTCGGATATTCCATTCAAATTTTTTTTTTTTTTTGCTGTGGCAACCCTACGGTTAACAGCTGATTTGAATAGCTCCGTGTAATTTTTATTTAATAATTAGTATTTTTAAACATATTTATCAATAAAATACCAATTTCACACTTATTTATAGTTGGAATATCTGTATTTCAACATATTTAGTTAACTTATATAGTATTTATTGTGTAAAAATTGTGTAGTGCAAATTTGGTGAGTAACAACTACCGGCAATCCGTTAAAAGTTTGTGAAAAGTTTATATTTTTCTGTATTTACGAGGATTCATTGTCGTCTTCTTAAAGGCAACGTAGTAACTTTAAATTAATAACTTATTTTATAAAGTTCTGCAGTGTAGTTGCACAAACAACTACACTTTAATATCTCGCAGAACAACATAACCTCCCATTGTTTGTTTGTGCCTTTTTAGGTGTTTTATTTGTCTTAACAGTTTCATTAGGTTAATTATTTAACATGATTATGACTCGCAAGGCCTTGGCTCGCCAGGAGGAGACCAAACTCCAAATGGCTTTGAGGGAACTTAAGGCCACCAAAGAGAGGTACAATCAACTCAGTGGTGAAAGAGACGACAATGAAAGGGAACTATTAGAGGTGCTTAGTAAAAACGATAAGTTGAAAAAAGAAATGTCAAAGTTGCACTCACAGTACAATCATGCCATAGACGACCGGGACAGGCTCCAACTTGTTGTTGACAGCTTTGATGAGTGTCGAAATTAATACATTTGCGCTCTGAACAGGATAACTAGCTTAGAACAACAACTACACAGAGCTAATAACAAGATATCAGACTTAGAGGAGTTAAATACCACCGTCATTGCATCCACAAATCAAAGTTTATTCGACGAGTTGGTGGCCCCCGGCTTAGACAAAGCTTCAGTTAATAACCTTCATCCATCAGTTATTATTGATCTAACACGAGATGATGAGCCCATTAAACATCCTAATTCTGTGAGGGTTATTAAGTGTAGCAATAAAAAGTTTAAGAAATATATAAAAATTAAAAGATACATCACAAAGATGAAGAAACAAATAAAAAAACATAAATTCTTCATCAATTGTATGTCCTTAAACAGACACAGATTGCAACTTATTGACCAACTAAAAATGTATTCATTGGAGTTGGACAATGTCTCACTGCAATATCAAACAGACACAAGGGCTATGCAGTCTGAGATTGACCGACTCCATGAGTCACTAACATCCATCACCACTAAATATGAAATGGCTGCTAAACAGAGTAGGGAGCAAGTATTGGCAATAGGCAGACTGGTTAATTCCTGTAAGTGTGATAATGATAGTTCAATAACATTGTCAAATAACTCAAATTTCACTAGAACATCGCTGAACTATCAGCCAGAACCTGCTCCCTCCTCGCTGCCAATGATTAACACACCTCCCTCAACTCCTAATCCTCCTCAAACACATATTCCCACTCCTAGTTCTCCCATAATTAACAAAAAGAATAACATTACATTATTCAGTGATGAAATTGGTAAAGATCTAAGTTCCTACATATTAAACACTAACATGGAGCATTCAATCACAAATTATTGTACTCCTAATTTACCTTATTGTAAAATATTAGATAGAATTGTTAATTCTAATTTCAGCCAGGACACAACATTAATTATATTTGTTGGTAATAGGGGAAATGTAAACAGAAAGAAGTTTATTGACTATTTTGAATGTTTATCAAAACTGAATGTAAACAAAATTGTATTGTTTGCACTTCCCCTTAGTAAAGGTTTGCCACAGGAAGAACTTAATATTAGATCTAATTTAAATGTAATTATGCATAATTTGACATGCCAAATTAATGGTATTAATTATAATAAATTTCATTTTATTGACACTAACAGGATTGTTAGTAATTGTTTATATACGACGAAAGATAGTTATTATCTTTCTTATTATTGTAAAAGACAAATAGCAATTTCGCTATCCTATTTTATTTCTATTACAGCCAAGAACTTGGCTAAACAAGTTGCTTCTATTGAGCAACATAATATTGACATTTCAAATAACTTAGCCAGTAAATTGGCTAATAATTTTGACATTCCAAATAAAAATTATGACATGAATGTTGACATGACATGTAATTTAAATTAAATCATGAGACAAAAGAGGTAACCTCTTGCAAAATAGATCCATCAATTGAAAAGTGCCCTAATATAATTAAGAAAAATAGAAATGTAATTAACCTGGTGCATCAGAACATTAGAGGAATTATGGGCAAAGAGCTAGAAATTGAATTGTTTATGAATTGTAATTGTATTGATATATTTTGCATAACTGAACATTGGCTAAAAAGCAATCAATTCATGTTCAACTTTAATAATCACCAGGTTGGCAGTTCATTCAGCAGGGAATATTCCATACATGGTGGTTCACTCATATTAATTAATAAACAGTTAAAGTACAAGGAACGCCATGATATTGTTTCTCTCTCTGTTGAACGGACTGCAGAAATAGCTTGTATAGAGGTAGAACAGTTTATTGTATTGAGTGTATACAGGCCTCCTTCTGCGTTGTATGATAGTTTTGAGAGTATTATGGAAGATGTTTTAAATAAGGTAACAAATTTAAACAAATTTGTTATTATTTCTGGAGATTTTAATATAAATTTATTGGAGAATTCTAGTTTATGTATTAAAATTAAAGCTCTCTTTCAATCATACAATCTGAAGTACTTGTTTTTGGAGCCAACAAGAATAACTGCCACAACAGCCACATGTTTGGATAATATTTTCACTAATATCAAAATTAATGATAAGAAAATTATTAATCAATTAGATTCGGATCATTGTGGACAATTAATTTCATTTGATGCTAAGACTAAACATGTGGCTAGAAGAAAGATTACTATTGTTCCCAAAACCGTTAATCGTTTTGAAAGTTTTAAAAATAAATTAGCTTGTAGTCTTCCATTTCTAAAACATAATAATGATCCTAACAAGTTATATAATTATTTTTTTAAACTATTTTGTTCTGAATTTGATTCAGTATTTACTTCCAGAACGATTACGGTCCAAGACAGTGCTACCTTTAGTGAATGGGCTACTTTAGGTATACATAAGAGTAGAGCTAGGCTTTTTGAGCTATATGAAGAGAGAAATCATAATAGAAGTGAAGGATTTCAGACATATGTTAAGAATTACTCAAAATTGTTTAGAATAGTTTGTAGAACTGCTAAGGCTCGCTACTTGAGTTCAAAGATTAAAAATAGTAATGATAAAATTAAAATGACTTGGAGTGTAATTAATAGTGAGACTGGAAGAGTAAGGGGCCACGATCGTGAATATTGCTTGAGTGTTGATAACAGAACCATTAGGGCGGATTCCGACGTAGCCCATGCTTTTGAAAAATTTTTCACAGACATTCCAATCTCGACTACCCAATCTTTGAACTCATCACCCACTGTCGCTGAAAGCATTCTTAAAGAAAACGTTACTATGTGTAACACTACTTTTAGGTTTGACTATGTCTCGCATCAGGACATTATAAAAGTTTTTAATAGTATTAATGTAAAAAATACTGCAGATCTTTGGGGTAATTCAGTAGTCATTACAAAATCTATTATTGATCTAGTAGCGCCCCAATTAGCTCTAATATTTAATAAGTGCGTAGATGGTGGTGTGTTTCCTGATCTAATGAAACATAGTAAAGTAATACCATTATTTAAGTCAGGCAGTACATCAGACCCCACTAACTTTAGACCTATTTCAGTACTGCCTACATTTAGTAAAATCTTTGAAAAATTATTATTCGATCAAATGCATTGTTTCTTTACTAAACACAATTTATTACATAGGAAACAATTTGGCTTCACAAGGGGTCGCTCCACTATCGATGCTGGTGTTGAGCTTGTGAACCACATCTTTGACGCCTGGGAGGACTCACACGATGCTCTCGGCATTTTCTGTGATTTGTCCAAGGCGTTCGACTGTGTCCCTCATGAAACATTGATCAGGAAATTACATCACTACGGTATTCAACATTCGGCACTGAATCTTCTTATCTCGTATTTAGATAATAGGATTCAAAGGGTCGAGGTTAACGGTAAGCGATCTGCGGGATCTGCGGTTAAAATGGGGGTGCCTCAAGGCTCAATACTCGGTCCTTTTTTGTTTCTAGTTTATATTAATGATTTACCACATCTTGTTAAGGATAGTCACGAGATAGTACTGTTCGCAGATGACACTTCATTATTGTTTAAACTTAAACGACAACAAACCACTCTTGACGACGTGAACATTGCTATCTCAAAGGTGGTACACTGGTTTGATGTTAACAATTTGCTTTTAAACGAGCAAAAAACTAAATGTATAAAATTTGTAACACCTAATGTCAAACCAGTGAAAACAGCAGTAAAGATGAAGGAAGATGTGTTGGACCTTGTGGATAATGCTAAATTTTTAGGCATTACAATAGATTGTAAGTTACAGTGGGGATCTCATATATCACTATTGGCGAATAGACTTAGTTCTGCAGCCTACGCGGTCAGAAAAATTCGTCAACTTACTGACATTGAAACAGCTAGGTTAGTCTACTTCAGTTACTTCCATAGTGTCATGTCTTATGGAATTCTACTCTGGGGTAATGCTGCCGACACCCAAACCATCTTTGTGCTGCAGAAAAGGGCTATTCGTGCAATTTATAATTTAGGAAGTAGACATTCACTAAGGGAAAAATTCAAGGAAATAAATATAATGACAGTGGCAAGTCAATATATTTATGAAAACTTAATTTATGTACATAAAAATATCGCCCTTTTTAAAAAAAAGAGTGACATGCATAATATAAATACACGCAATAAAGACAAACTTGTTATCCCAGTCACTAGGCTCCAAAAAATAAATAAATCCTTCAGAGGTCAGTGTGTGCGATTCTACAATAAAATCCCGAGTGAAATTCAAAATTTAAGTCTCAATAAATTTAAGTTATTAGTTAAAAGTAATTTATGTCGTAAGGGATATTATACTATTAAAGATTATTTAGATGATAACAAAGCTTGGGACTGTGCTGCTTCTACCAAGTCTATTTCAAAATAATGTATTAAAATTTGATATTATGACATTGTTATTAATTTATTATGACATTGTTATTAATTTGTTATATTTCATTATTATGACATTGTTATTAATTTGGAAATATTGACATTTAAAAAGAGCAAGCCGTGAGTTTCTTGCCGTTTCTTCTCACGAGCAACAGCTTTTCCGAAACGGTGGTAGATAAAAAATATTTTGACGATTTCAAATACTTGTTAAAGTTTATGAAATAAAGAATATTTGACTTTGAATATTTGACTTTGACTTTGACTTTGAAAAGATATCATCAGTTTAAAAAATAGAAAAACTCCGCTCGGCTAGCTATGCGTTGAAGAGACTGATACTGGAGGGGAGTCAACGTTGTTTACAGGGAGGCTCTTACCTACTCAATAAATTAAATGGCTTTTGTTTTGCTGTTATGACCTTTTAATAATTAGTATATTTAAGTATAAATTAAAAAAATGATAAATGACAAAAAAAAAATAAAAAAGCAAATAAAATATAAAAAATTGTTAATACAAAAAACAATTAAAAAAATAATATATTCACAAATTCTTTCAATGAATGTTATTTTTTTAGAAACTCACTGTAAAACATTGTGTATTTTCTTTTATTATAATATTATGCCCGTGCGAAGCTGGGATGGGCTGCTATTAATAATATCCTATCAAAAACATTCTGTAAAAAACCTCAAGTCTCGCCGTAAAAAGTTGTGAGATCTATATAATACCAAGTCGATTAATCTATTTAGTCTCTACTTAAAGGACCAAGTCGATCTATTTGTTTTAAAGGTATTTTTTTTTAATTGGCATGATAATAACATACGTAATAACTTAAGACAGAAGGTCCTTTAACCTCGTAAGTCCCCGCGTACTTAAACAAGTACAAAATAATGATAGCAGTTCAGACCTGACATTTTATCCACATAGATTGAGTAACTACCTAATGTACTTATCCAAGTACAAATTTTGAATTCCCCATTTACCGGGTCGTTACTTCACAACGGCAACACTGATACGGTCATTATAATTCTTTAATCTGTGGTCGATTCCGCCATGTTAGACAGGTTACGCCAACTGTCAGTGTTAGTGTCACTTTTTTGCAAGATGGCTACGCGGTCGGGTCGTCAGCCAGCACGAGGTAAGAATATCTGTTTAAATCCAAGTTACCATTTTGTTTTTCTATTGTTTTATGCCTGAATTAGTGTCTATACATATTGTATATTGTAAAATAATCAATGTTTGAAAGAAAACAGTATACAGAAAATAATTTGTACTTGACGTGATACGTTAGGCATTTGTTACATAAACAACCGTTTATAATTGGTACTTGTAGTGGTACGTTAGGCATTTGTTACATAAACAACAGCTTATAATTTGTACTTGCGGTGGTACGTTCGGTGTATATTGCAACTATTTTTTTTTCTTATTATAGCATTCGACGATGAGCAAATATCACAACTTCTCAGTAACTCTGACTTCGGGGACTCGGATGATGAAGATGTCTTTATTCCTGAACCCTACCAAGAATTAAATAGCGACTCGTCTTCGTCTTCGGAATCTGAAGGTGGAGAAACAGAAGTTGCAGTACGTGGACGTGGATCTAATCGTCGAGCTCAAAGTGCTCGTGGCCGACGAGGTGGGCGTAGCCGTGGTAGAAGCACAAGTACAAGGGCGCAACGTGTCCAAAATGGAAGAAGCAGATCTGAGAGTGCTAGTCCAGGTTTTGTACTCCCAGACCCAATCACCCAAGATGCAGAATGGTATGAAAATAATGAAATGCAATTTTTTAATTCACCTCTAATGGAACCTGATTATTTGCCGATGAGCATAGACGAGGGTAGTTATAATAAATTCAGTTTTATCGATAACTACATCTCTGATGAATTTTTTATGTTAATGACTGAAAAAAGCAATCAAACTTTTGTGAAAAGGACTGGAAAAACCTTGAACCTGACATTGAAAGAAACCAAAGTATTTTTTGGAATAACGATATTAATGTCTTGCATTAATTATCCAGTTCAAAGGATGTATTGGGAACAAAAGTGGAGGATCGGCATAATAGCTAATGCTATGTCACGTGACAGGTATTTCCTCATTCGCAATTCAGTAAAACTTGTGTACGATGATGACGTACCTCAAGAAGAACGCCAGAAAGACAAGCTTTGGAAAGTGAGACCAATACTTGACAGTGTTCTGGCTGGCTGTCAAAAACAAGTACCGGAGCAACAAATTAGTCTAGATGAAATGATTATCCCATTTTCCGGTACATGTGGCATGAAACAATATTGCCCTAATAAACCAAATCCGGTTGGGCTAAAAGCTTTTATTTTGGCGAATCCTGATGGCTTGGTCTGTAATATGGTAATATACCAGGGAAAAACTACCTTTCCGTCTTACACTAATGCTGGTTTTGGATTAGGTGAAAGCGCTGTTTTGAAGTTGAGCGAAATTTTGGTGCCGGGATCAATCATTTACTATGACAGATATTTTTCTACAGTCAAATTGGCAAAAGAACTTTCCAATAGAGGCATTAAATGTGCGGGCACATTAATGAAAAACAGAATACCTGCAGCTGCCAGAAATGTACTCGAATCCGATTCAAGCATGAAAAAAAGAGGCAGAGGGAGTTATCAAGTATTGACTAACACCGATAATACTATTGCAATCACGAAATGGATGGACAATAAACCTGTAGTAATGCTCTCAACAGCTCACGCAGCTTGCGAAACCGATGTTTGTTCCCGTTGGTGCAAAAAAGATAAGCAGTATAAACAAGTTACAAGGCCAGAAGTTGTCAAGCAATACAACTCTAAAATGGGTGGGGTAGACATGGCGGATCGATTGATTGCAGTTTGTCCGGCAAGAAGTAGAACCAAGAAGTGGCCTGTGAGGTTTATATCTCATACTAGCTGACCCGTGCAACTTCGCTTGCGTCACCTAAGAGAATGGGTCAAAATTTTCCCCGTTTTTGTAACATTTTTCGTTGCTACTCCGCTCCTAATGACCGTAGCGTGATGTTATATAGCCTATAACCTTCCTCGATAAACGGGCTATCTAACACTGAAAGAATTTTTCAAATCGGACCAGTAGTTCCTGAGATTAGCGCGTTCAAACAAACAAACAAACAAACAAACAAACTCTTCAGCTTTATAATATTAGTATAGATGATAGACCTAGTTATCTCCAATTCATGGCTTATGTACAAACGGACAGAAATAGAAAAAGGCGTTCCAGTAAAAAAGATACAGCAATTGAGATATTATAAAATGCAATTCGGTGAACACATCTTAGAAAAGAATCAGCTAGAGGAACTCAACGAGATGGTAAATGATTGCGAAGAACGACCTGTTAAACGACCCGTAGGTAGACCGGGAATAGTGCCTATACCGTCAAAAATGCGACGCTTACATGGCAATATCCACCTACCAGAACACCTAGACAAACAACAACGATGTCGTCTTTCTGGGTGTGACAAAAGAAGTTTATTTAAATGCTCTGACTGTAATGTAGCTCTTTGCCTGAATCCCACCAGGAATTGTTTTAGCACCTTTCATCTCCAAGAGAATTAAACATTTGAAATAAAAACAATTTCTTGTCGAGATGAGCATAAAAAATGTTTTTGATCTCTTATACTTGACTGTGATTTAACTTTAAAATGTCAATTAACTAGTACGTAAGGAAGATTATTCGCAATTGTCAGTTAACTGGTACGTAAGGAAAGATTATTCGCAATTGTATGTACTCTATTTTGATAAGTAGCTACAATAATACCGTTATTGTTTGATTTATAAACGTTGATTATACTTTAATTATCTTTGAGACTGGATTTTATAATTATTTCTATAAGAAAAAGACTGTTCATGTTGTAGTTATGTAAAATGTTCACTTATGTGATGTTTAGAATAAAAACATGTTTTATTTTTGATACAAAATAAAACCTTGAATTTCTTTTTATATTGTTTTTGATACATTGCGTAAAAACCTAATGTACTTACACAAGTACAAAATATTTTCAATATTTTCCTTCATAAGGAGGTGCTCAACATCACAAACATACCGTAAAAAATACAGATAACAGTAATTCACTTCCCAAAATGGCCTAAAAATGACATCTCTGTCTCGGTCTTAAGCACTATTCTTGATTCGTACTTGGTATAGTACAGTCGGCAGGTATGACTACTGACGTTAAAAAAACACAGGACTTACGAGGTTAAGTAGAGACTAAATAGATTAATCGACTTGGTATTATATAGATCTCACAACTTTTTACGGCGAGACTTGAGGTTTTTACAGAATGTTTTTGATGGGATCTCACTTCTTTTTGTAGAGCGAACATAAGTCCAATTTATATGGAAAGACGTTATTTTTTTTAATAATTAAACATATTTTCCTATGGGAATGTTGTTCAGTTTCATGGGCTAAACACCCTTACCCACCCTATACCCCCTCCCGTTATGCCTTATACAGGGTGTAAATGACAGCCTACCGAAAACGAAAAAAAAATGACTTTAGACACGATTCTGGTGCTTATGGCGTTGAAAATTTTCATGGGTTTTTTCTTGATTTTTCCGATTTTTTATGCGTTTTTGTTATTTTTTTTTGGTATTATTTCGTTAATACTACACAATGCAACATGAATATGAAAAAAAAACCGTCATATTACTGTTTTTCACAAAAAACAGCAATGGATTAAAACAACGTATAAATTCGCTATCAGCTGTTCGCGCGCGGCCAACGACACCGCGCCGGCGGCGGCCGGCCGCGACGGTCGACGTCACGCCGCGTACCTACGCGCGCCACACAGACACGATTACGCACACAGCTGTCAGCCTCACACTCACTAGTATGCAGCGTTACTTAGTATTTGTTCTATGTTAAAAATGAAAATTACATAATTATCCCGTTCTCCGATAAAAGGTACATTCATAGGATTTAAAATGTGTGATATCTTATTATTACACGTACAAATACATACAGAACGACAACAAATCCTATTGATATTCTTTAGCGCTATAAAAATCTCTAATAAACAATTTAACATGTATTGTCGCTTTGTTCCATTTGTTCTTGCAAAATTCTATTCGATATTTACACGCTCATTCATACTTCATACAAGCGCGGTGCGACTCGAAAAGTAGATGGCTGTAGTGACGCGTGACGCCGCGACCGCGCGTGGATGTTACATAGATGGGATGCGACAAAATGGATGCTAAGTAATTCTCCGGGGATTATGAATTATGATAAGTTAGTTTCTCTGATAAGAATATTAATGGATATTGATTGTTATCATTGTTATGTACCTACATTTTTTATGGTTTATTTAAATAAACGTTTCGTGTTTATTTTATTTACTTTAAGCTGATTTTATGTTATAAATATCAAAGTATTTTAAACTTACATCAATAATGTTTGTAATGTTATTTGGTATTTGAATAAAACTACAATGCAACCAGTAACAACTGTGACAAGTAAAAATAGTAATGCCACATCAATATTTTATTGAATCTAATCTCTCGCTGGGATCCTAACTCGTCGCTCGTCACCAAATCGGCGGCGCGCGCGCGGACGGCGCGGAGGGAGCGGGTGGCGCGGGCGAGGGGCGGCGCGAGTGAGCGGAGAGGCGCCCGCGCCGGCGGCTTTCTTTGATTTAGTTCGAGCAATTTGCTCGCGGAAGACGGAAGCTCTTCACCGGTGTCGTTCGTTATTTCCTATTCGTCGTGTCGTGTGTGAACTGTTGTTTATTATTACTTGTTATTGTTTCGGTTTTGAGTTGTTAGTGTTTTTATTGTTATTATTTTTGTTGTTATTGTTTTCGAAGTGCAGTTGTGTTCCTAAATAGGAAGAAATGTTGATGTGTTATGTATGGTGAAGCACGTGGAAGTGCACGGCGTGCTCTGCACCTGTACGTCCGGATCCAAAGGTACTCAAACTCTCGCCATACACCAGGTATTTGCGTGTTGATAGACATTGATAACAATTTGTTTTAGCACTTTCTTATTATTGGTTACATTTTGCTATTATTGTTTGATTTCACGTAAGCCAAGTAGGTACCTACCCACTTACAATTTTACAATGAGCTATTGTAACATACGGGCCTACTTACGATACCATAAACGATACATAAGATTGTTATCTAATGATAGGGTTGCATACTAGTGAGCGCATAGACGTGGTGGTACGCGTACGTACCTACGACGCGTCGCGACATGTCGTCGCTCAGCGCGCTGCCGCCGCCAGAAGTCTCGTAGGCATGCGCGGAGATACATCGCGTTGTTCACTATACATTGAACGCTCAAAAATGACTTACTCGGGAACCAATCATTTCCGAGAAATATAGTTGGAGTAAATTTCGCGCATACAGTGTCACAAACTTACCAGTAAAGTTTTCGGTTAGCTGTCATTTACACCCTGTATAGTAGGTACCTATTTACACCTATTTATTTTTATTTTCTACAGTAATAATAATTCATTAACTGCAAATGTAACCTTGTAATCTTATACATTTATATGGGATTACAAAGTAATTGTTGCAGTTGGTGCATTTAGAAAACTGGACCGAAATTAGAAAATATTAAATTTTTCCCATTATTAAGACACTAAACCCTATTTGTATTCTAAATTTTAAGCTTCTAAGTCTGCTAGAAGTACCTTAGACTTTTGATGATCGGTGAGTCAGTAAGTCAGTGAGTCAGTGAATCAGTGAATCAGTGAGTGACAAAATTTAAAATTTTAACAAGTTGTCATTCTTAAACTACTGGTTCAAATTGACTGAAATTTTAAATATACCGTGTTTATACAATGACTGATTAGTTGCTGAAAATCCAGGCTTCTTGTTTTATCCACAAAGAAATTATAGGGGTGTCAAAAATAGCCCGAATTGCTTCAAGAAAAGGATGTTACGGCCGTGCCGCTTTTTTTTGCTCGACTTGCGGGGGTACTTCCGTGCCCCCAGATGTTACGGCCGTGCCGCTTTTTTTTGCTCGACTTGCGGGGGCACTTCCGTGCCCCCAGATAAAACTAAAAACACAGCGCAAGTACATAATTTAAGTAAAATTGTATAATACTCACATACTTTTTCCGCAACACTTGTAGTGCAACACACCCAACCAAAAAATAATCATGATACTATAGTGTAAGTACTGTATGATGTCATGTCACTAGATTGTAAGACTATATAAACCATGTACTCTATATTTTAATGGGAATCAATAAACGGTATTTGATGAACTCAGTCGTATCACTTAGACTCCCTAATCGAACCTTTATATGGCGACCCTGCCAGCGCGTGATGTTCCGTAAAAGGCAATGGAATTATAAACATTGAGTGAGATGTGCATTTGTGAGACCTTAATTATGTTCGAATTACTTTCATATACTTCGTGGCGAAGTGACTTGTTTATTACGTTTGTGAACAATAATTGTCAGTTTCTTTGCGTGAAAAACATTAACAATGGGCAAGCAGCAGTCTAAAGAACCAGAAGTGATAATAGCGCAAAACGGTGCTGGTAATGCAGCCACCACGGACCAGGTGATGCAACATGCGAGCTCTGCAAGTTATACATTGATAACAATGTGCGTACTTCTGATTCTTGGCGCAGTGGTGTGGTTGGTACGTTACTACAAGAAATGTCATAACAAATGGATCGAGCGGCGTATCAATGAGTTTGATCTTCGAAGGTCGATGAGTCTATTCCGTCGACAACAACGCGAGTCAGTTTCTGTTCCTGTTGGAGGCACTTCCACGGTGTGAGTGAATAAAGAAAAATAAAATGCGTGTGCGTGAGTGTTGTGGTAACGAATCGGCAGAATAACGGCTATCGGTAACTTGGACAATGAGTTGGTAGTGTAATATTATTTTAAATGTATTTTACTCGCATTTATCTTAAGTACTATTTGTTTTCCTACATTTATTTGTGTTTAGCGTGTTAACTACTAATAGATTTATGTCACTACTGTGGTATGGCTAGTGAGGCTAAGACGATATTTGATGATTTAAAATGTATAAAGGAGTATCTTACGAAGTTAGGCCCTACAAGAAGGTCGCTTAATATAAGAGAGAAAAAAATTGCCGAGGCAAATTTATTATATAATCAATTTTGTTCGGTACAAAAACATATTGAAACTAGTATACAAAGTAAGGAAATGAAAGATAGTGAAAGCAAATATTATTTAAATTTATTCAGTAATATTAATAAGTTATATTTTAAAATAATTCAACTTTGTTCAGAGAGTGCACAGGATAAAATCACCATGGAAAAGTTTGAGTTAAAAACCGCAATTGCGTTATTACCAGTAATGACGGGTGACGAAAATGTCACTAAACAGTTAATATCCAATATCGAATTATACGATTCTATGGTTGATGATGGTGGCAAAAAGCAGTTAATTCAGTTTGTTTTAAAGACTCGATTGTCGGAAAGCGCTAAGCTGCGCATGCGTGATAACTATTCATCTGTTACAGATTTAGTAGCTGATATGCGTACCACGTTATTACCTAAAAAATCGGATACGTCCCTCCAGAGCAAGCTGCAACGTGTGAGGCAGAATGACAGCAGTATTGAAGAGTATGGTAAGGAGTTAGAACAGTTATTCGTAGACTTAACTATTACTCAGGCCAATGGGGATTCTAACGCGCATCAAATTCTGAAGCCAATAAATGAGCGGATAGCAATAAAAAGATTCGCCGATGGCTTGCGTAATAGTCGCCTTAGCACAATAATTGCAGCCAGAAATTACACCACTCTAAAGGATGCCATCCAGGGGGCGCTAGACGAAAAGCTAGCGAGTGGAGGCGAAGAACGAATTATGAATTTCCAACAGCAAAGAGGTAAGTCAAATCGTAATGATGTTCCTAATTATCGTAATAATTATAACAGAGGTGCATTTAGAGTATTTTCTAATTCCCAAAATTTCAATAATCGTGGTCGTGGTTATAATAATTATCGAAACGGTTCGCGTTTTCGCGGTATGTCTCATAATGCTTCTAATTATCGCGGCCGCGGCGGTTTTCGTGGCCCTACAACTTATCGTCGCTCTGGTAAACAACATCAAATAAACGTAGCTCAGTCGAGTGATAGTGAAAATTTACAAACTAATCCACCGGTTAATACCGATATCGACAATAACTTGTTTTTTCGTTCATGAGCATTTTTATTGCCAAAATATTAACTCTATTAATTTAGATGTTTGTAACGGGTCGCGCAGCTGGTTACTTGATACCGGCGCGTCGATATCCATAATTAGACAAGAGGTAGTCGACACATTGAACATTCCATTCCATACAGATCGTATTAAAATAAATGGTATAGGTGGTTATGTTTATTGCGATGGTTTCGTTTATCTTACATTAAGTCATAACAATCTTAATATAGAGCATAAGTTTTATGTGTTTAAAAATTTTACTTGTAGAACGGACGGTATATTAGGCCAAGATTTTTTAAGTAGATTTAATTGTATTTTAGATTATGAGCGTAATATTTTGACAATTAACCATGATTTTCCGATCAGTATTCCCTTACAAATGGGTCAACTGGGGTCGAATAATTATTTAACAATACCGGCGCGATGCGAAGTAACGCTCTTAGTACAAACACATTTACAGGATGAATGTGTAGTCCTTCCTAAACAGTTGAGCGAAGGAGTATTTCTGGCATCTATTTTAGTGAAGCCTAGTAGTGGTAAAATACCATTAAAATTTTTGAATACTAGAGACGTTGATATTTCCTTAAGCTATTTTACGCCTGAAGTTGTATCTTTAAATGAATATTTTTTATGTTCTTTTCAAAGCAATAATTTAAATGCAGAACGAGTAAAAAAGTTGTTTTCTATTTTGAATTTGAAGCATTTAAATAGGGAAGAACAAATTTCCATTGAAAACATCTGTGCAAAGTACTCTGATGTGTTTTTACTGCCAGGTGATAAATTAGGTGTTACTAATTTGTACAAACAGTCCTTATATTTAAAAGATTACAGCCCGGTGTATACCAAGCCTTACAGGCTTCCTCAAAGTCAGAAAACTGAGATTGAAAGACAAATTGGTCAGATGTTAGATAACGATATTATAGAAGAATGTACGAGTGAGTGGTCTAGCGCAATTTTATTGGTGCCAAAGAAGTGCGATAACAGCGGTAATAAAAAGTGGCGTGTTGTTATTGACTATCGGAAATTAAACAACAGTCTTAAAGACGATAAGTTCCCTTTACCCAATATCTCCGAAATACTCGATTCGTTATCAGGAGCAGTTTACTTTAGTCATTTAGATTTGAGTCAAAGTTATTACCAACTTGAACTAAACCCAGAAAGTAGAAAGTACACTGCCTTCACTACAACCAAGCAATATCAAATGAAAAGATTGCCTATGGGTTTAAAAGTCAGTCCCAGCGCTTTTAGTCGGTTAATGACCGTAGCAATGTCTGGTTTAAGTCATGAAAAGTGCCTAATATATTTAGATGATCTGATCTGTTTTGGCCGAAATTTGGTCTCCCACAACAAAAACTTGATTGATATTTTTGAACGTTTACGAAATATTAACTTAAAAGTAAATCCTGAAAAATGCCAGTTTCTTAAGAAAGAGTTACTATATTTAGGTCACATTGTGTCTGCAAATGGCTTTTCGCCAGATCCAGAAAAGACTAGAGTCATTTAAACTTACCCCACGCCGAAAAATAGTGACGAAGTTAGGCGCTTCGTCGCTTTCGTAAATAATTATCGTAAGTTTGTACCACACTTTGCGGATATCACTATACCTTTAAATAGATTATGTAGAAAAGGCGCGCACTTTATTTGGAATAACGAATGCGAAAAATCTTTTAAGTTATTAAAACAGGCTTTGGTTAACCCCCCCATTTTACAGTATCCAAATTTTGAAGATGATAATGAGTTTATATTACACACAGATGCTTCCGGTCTAGCTATAGGGTCCGTATTATGCAATAAAAATGACTTACCGATTGCTTACGCAAGTCGGCCTCTAAATAAACCTGAATTAAACTACCCAACAATAGAGAAGGAACTTCTTGCTATTGTTTGGTCCGTTAAATATTTTAGGCCATATTTATTTGGTAAAAAATTTACTATAAAGACAGACCATAAGCCTTTAATTTATTTGTTTAGCTTCAATAACCCTTCTAGTAGATTGTTAAAGTTTCGATTAGTATTAGATGAGTACGATTACGCAGTAGAATATGTTAAAGGTGTGAATAATGTGGCTGCAGACGCATAAACTCGCATAATTATTACATCGGATGAGTTAAAGAGTATGAATCAGAATGTCGTGAATGTTTAACACGCAATATGTTGAAAAATAAAATAACTAACAATTCTTCGGTCGATAAGAATGAAACAGTGAGTCGGTCTGATCAACCGCAAATCGTTGAAATTCTTAAAAAACCGAATAATTGCATTGAATTAATATTTTCTCGATTTATTCCTCATCGTAACGCGAAATATGACGTAGTTAATGACTTTGTTTATGTACCATCTAAAATGACAATTTTTATAGACCCATCATCTCGATCATGTTTAGCGCGAGACGCTTTTGTGAGAGATTTGGTATCTATTTGTAAAAAAATATCTATAAATGAAATTTATATTAGAAAAACTGACGAAAACGTTAAATATATTAAATATATAAAACTAAGAGTTGTAGCAATTGTAATTGGACCGGTCCGCGGATATTGATATTAAAAGAATTGATAAGAATAGTTAACGACGATGACAAACGAGTCATATTAAATGATTTTCACTTGCTTCCCACCAGTGGGCATGCAGGTACTAGGCGTATGATTAACAATATAAAGAAGTACTACTATTGGCCGAAAATGACTGACGATGTCGCGGAATTTGTAAAAAAGTGCGACAAATGTCAAAAACAAAAACATTCGTTGCATACAAAGCAACCAATGATTATAACCACGACTGCGCAGTCAAGTTTTGATAAGGTATTTTTAGATATAGTTGGGCCCTTAGATAAGGATTACTATAATTACTCGTACATACTCACTTTGCAATGTGAATTAAGTAAGTATGTAGAAGCATATCCTTTATTTAGGAAAGATAGTGTAAGTGTTGCCCGTGCGTTCGTAGATAACTTCATACTAAGGTATGGTATCCCTCGTGAGATCGCCTCAGACAGAGGAACTGAGTTCATTTCCAGCACAATGACCGAGGTATGTAAACTATTGAATATAAAACAAACATTTGCTTGTGCCTACCACCATGAATCAATAGGATCACTGGAGAATTCGCATAAATCTCTTAACGCGTTTTTGCGAATACAAACTGATAATAATAGTAAATACTGGAGTGATTGGCTTCCATATTGGTGCTTTTCATATAATACTTCTGTACATTCAGCGACTAAATATACTCCATACGAACTTGTGTTCGGTAAGCCTTGTAATATACCCAGTAATTTGCAAAATTGTAAAATTGAACCTTTATATAATACAGAAAGTTATCCTTTAGAACTAAAATTTAGACTACAAAAAGCTCAATGTGAAGCTCGAAAAAATTTAATTAAAAGTAAATTAATAAGAAAGTGTAAGTTTGATACATATTTGAAACCAGTATTGTATAAAAAAGATGATTTATTGTTAGTCAAAAATGAAGTAGGAAATAAGTTTGATAATGTGTACCATGGTCCTTATAAAGTTTTAGAAGATCTTGATCCAAATGTAAAAATTTTAAGAAATAATAAACCTGAACTTATACACAAAAATAGGACAAAATTGTATATCATTTAAAAAAAAAATTAAAACTTTTGTTTTCATTTTTTTTTTCTGTTTGATAGGGCGTATAGTGTAAGTACTGTATGATGTCATGTCACTAGATTGTAAGACTATATAAACCATGTACTCTATATTTTAATGGGAATCAATAAACGGTATTTGATGAACTCAGTCGTATCACTTAGACTCCCTAATCGAACCTTTATAATACCTATTCAGTGCTCTTCAGCATAACAATGAGAAAATGTAAGGAATAATCTCAGATGCTTAGTTTTATAGACCTGGATTCTAAAGCCATAGTCATATTGTTCATTTACAAAAATAATAACTTGACAATTATAATTCAAACTATATTTGTTAATAGAATTTTATCTCTGTTACCTGAGCACTTAAAGTAGATTTTATTTTAATCATTTCTCGTAATGAAATCGCACTGTGAATGCTTCCGAATACTCTCGTTAAGGAAAGTGTCCTCACAGCACTTTATCCTTATTCGAGTTTTTAATGCAACTGGAGACGAAAATCTTAAAAGGGGTGATATGTCAAATAGCTTTGGTGGAATAGAGACAAACATATACGAAAACCAATAAAATGAGATCTCCGCTAGTTATTTGCTATGTATGCAGAAATGCCTTTTCTGTTAAGTCTGAAGTCGTAAAGGCTGTGTTAGATACAGCTATCCTGTTCATTTTAATGTTAATAGAAAGAGATGTTAATGGATTTCAAAGTGATCTTTCCTTATACAACTTTTATTTGATATTACAGAATTAGGCTGCGTGAACATAACTTAACTTATTAACTTTGGTAAATGAAACAAACAATTTTAATTTTTAAATATATTAATAAATCTTCTAAGAAATAACAGATTTTTTATCTAAATTATATGTGTTTTTATATTAAAATAAAAATAACAATACATTATTTCGAATATGTTTGGAAATTCAACTAGAAATACATTTTTCAATCAATTTATACTTAACCGGACTTTTTCCCTGTGGATGCCTAGAAGTTAAGGCCTCCAGCCAGGGCTACCACGAACCTGCCCGCCGCCGGACTTTATATGAGCATGGAAGATTGCGACACGATTCGGTTATCATAAAACGAAAAGAGATATAATATAGCTATTAGAGCTACAAGGAGCCCTCTTGTCTAAAGCGTGAATTACGTTAGCTGCAGACAGAGAATGCAAAGGAAACGCTAGAATCACTTAATACTTCTTCTTGATATTTCTTCGGTTTCATGATTACTATAGATTTAATTAATTCGTTTCATTCCTGTGTTCGTCACATCGTGGTTAGTGTCTGTGTGATTTGCAGCGTTCGTTGTTCTTCTTTTCCACATTTTCCATTTCCCTTTTTTTTTCAATGGAAGTTAAACCTCTGGCTGAATGTGTAATATTCCCGACGATTCGGTTTTATTGTACATGTCGTGACGAAGAATTTATCATTCCCGTTTTGGGGATCGACGGCGTAGCTTACTACGACGCGGAGATGTGGATACGCGGCATGGATTACCATCCCGTGGAAGCCCTGTTGTATGGCCTGCTGCCTGAACACGGGTACTTGGTGGACGACGGAGGTGACCAACTGCGTATCTTCGCAAGTGCTCTGGGGCTCGTACATCTTCATCGTTGCCGTTTGCTTCTGGCTGCTCTGGAAGAAGTGATCTTCGATCCGCGATCCACGATTCCTATTTTATCTCTTAATAAATTTTATATGTTTCTTCTCGTTATATTTTCTTTTATACTTCTTGATATCAGTTTTTCTTAAACACAACGTTTTCTTTGTTTCCTTTTGCGCTATCGATGTCTAGATAACCTCTGCTGTGGCTTCACGTAGATTCTGGATACTCGTACGATGGCTTGATAGCCGCCCGGGCGACACGCGAACGCGAATATCGATGTGAGATACTTAGAACCGATCGCGAACCGGCCCGCGAGTATCCTACCGACTGCGCCAATTACGTTAGCTGCAGACAGAGGATGCAAAGGAAAAGCTAGAATCACTTAAAGCTACATTTATTATATTAAAATTAACATTATAAGACCTAAAATCTAACTAACCTAGGTGCGAATGAGTTCGATGTTAGAACTACACTACCTTAATAATCGAGATTATTCTAAAATTAAGATTAATCGAGGTCACGACACGAAGTGATCGGCTACTCAGCAACTCCTAGTTAGGCACGAGGTGGCGGCACGAGGAGACGACATCAGCAGTTTGGATGTTGCAATGTCGATCTAGGTTACACGAGGCCACCGCATGAGTGTTGATTCAGCAAAATAGTATTGAAAGTTAAAATTGAAATAGCCCATGTAGGTAATTGGCTATCATGTCGCTATTCATCCGGTTTGGTGTAAGCAGAATACATAATATCTCCCGTGCGTGCAGCTTGTTGCGCGCAGGCTGTTGAGGCAACTTCGATGACGGTCGGGGTGGACAAGCATAAACACGTTCCCGAGCTACATTAATTAATAAGTAAGAGTAGCGCTAGATATCGAATTTGATGGTATTGTTGTTTACATTATAATATATACCTATATATAATATAATAAGTAATGGGGATTTCTGGTTTACGCACTCGAGCGAAGCGAGAGTAAGTTTAGTGGTCGTGTTCGACAATTTTTCTTCAGTAGATACAATAAAGGGGATAATATTATATCAATAAGTGGCAAAAACACCGTAAAGAATTTTTACTGAGAAGAAGTCATACAGCTTGAAATGAAAACCATATACGGAAGCGCATCGATTAAATGATGTCATACAAATACATCGTTAAAGTAAACAAAGTGCATGAAGTGGTTCGCTATTTTGTTACATATTTGACAATACGTTTGGCTTAGTGTTTCAGACCTGGTCACATCACAATTAAATGAAATATAACTCGTTCATGTACCATCTAAACAAAGTGTTGTGGGTTCGATTCCCACACGAGCAAGTTGATATTTGTTCGGTCTGGTTTTCTTTTTGTAGTTATATTTTTCATTACTGTTAATTAAAAAAAATAAAGATTCTGTAACAATAAGAGCAAACGCATTATATTAAAACAGCCGTTAAATATTAAGCTCTCGAAACAGATCAGATCTGATCAGGTTAGCTTATATTTTCAAAAAAAAAAAAAATTAAAATATACATCCAGAACAGATCAGATCAAATCAGAATATCAGTAGGGTATAATTATAAATGTGTGGTATTTAATATGATCAATGATTGTTTACAGACGCGCTTCGAAACATAACTGCTAACAATTAAAATATAATCAAAACATTATTGCGCATCTGAGTCGATACAGTCAGATCACTCTATACTCATTGTATTAATCATTCGTGTTATTATTGAATACGATATGCAACTTGACAACCTGCATTAGCGGTAAAATTGGGGGTTTTTGCATCACGCAGAGTGCTCGAACGCATTTTGCTCGAACACAGCGAGAGCAAGTGTTATAAGAAACTTAAAACATTATGTTAATTATAACAGCATGGTATTACTGGGCACTGAGTGATGCAGAACACATTATATTAATCAAACTCGAGGATTTCATTCGGTGTTATTACATGTGACACTAGCTGACCCGCGCAACTTCGCTTGCGTCACATAAGAGAGAATGGGTCAAAATTTTCCCCGTTTTTGTAACATTTTTTATTGCTACTCTGCTCTTATTGGTCGTAGATGCTATATAGCGTGATGATATATAGCCTTCCTCGATAAATGGACTATCTAACACTGAAAAAAAATTTCAAATCGGACCAGTAGTTCCTGAGATTAGCGCGTTCAAATAAACAAACAAACAAACAAACTCTTCAGCTTTATAATATTAGTATTATTAGTATTATTATAATATTAGTATAGATTTAAAATATTAGTAAAGATAAGCATAGCTACTCCTCCGCGGAATACAACTGAGATGCAATGTTTTATTATAACAGAGGCATGATAATAAACGTGCTCACAAGTGTTATTCAATGTGAGTATAATGAATGTCTCAACAGGTTATAATTCTATATGCTAAGTAAGTTTACATTTAGACGATCAATCTCTTACACATTATAATGCAACAGATGCAAAACAAGCTACAGCGCATTACATCACGGTACTAAGGAGTCGGATTCCCGTTGAATGAACAGTTGCGAATCGAGCGCAATACTTATTCGATTGTACATATTGTTATTGAATACGATATGCACATTACGATCTGCATAAGCGGAATAATTGGGGGCTTTTTACCTCCAATTATACCCTACTTAATCAAAATTATCAAATATTGCTGTGGGTATTATTATCAATTTGTGTAGAAAAATTGACTACTAATAACTTACAGTAATGGAATTAGAATGGAATGGATTTCTTTTGTGATAATTATGTTTATGACTGGTATAATAATGATATTTTGGTGTAATCCGCAAGGGTGACTTACCTTTTTCTTCCTTTTTTAATATAATATTATGAAGTTTGTTCGTCACATGGATTTTGTGTTTATTATTATCTGTATTATAGCAGGATGGCTGCAGGACGCTTTTGAAAATTATAAAAACACACATACTTACACTATTTTCAAATTTTCTCAAGTTAAACAACACTGAAGACACGTAACAGTGAAATACAGATTATTAAGGACCTTAGATTGGAACCGGGCGATGTCATGGTGAGTTTTGACGTCGAGTCGCTCTTCACAAATGTTCCAATTAAGGAGTGTTTGGACGTGGTAAAGACCAAGCGGCATACAAAAACCATACGGCTTTAGGAAAGGTATGTGGACGACATCTTCTGCATTATCCAAGGAGGTCAACAGGAAATAGATCAATATCTAGAACACCTAAACTCCATTCACCCTAACATGAGGTTCACCTACGAAATGGAGACGGACAGGTCGTTGTCATTCCTAGATGTGAGGGTTGCCGCGAAACCCGATGGATCCTTATCACACTGTGTTTAACGGAAACCGACACACACAGATAGATACCTGCACGCTACATCACATCACCATCCCCGTCACTTGCAGTCCGTTATGACGTCACTGAAGAACAGAGCTCATGACCTCTGTGACCCTGAACATGTTGGGAAGGAGCTGGCACATGTTCAGGAGGTACTACGAATGAACGGATACCACGTAAGTCGACGAAGGAACAGGATCACGAAACGGAGTAAACATCCGGAGGTCAACAGACAGCCCGCCTACTTGCCCTACGTCAGAGGAGTGACTGATAAGATCAGGAATGTATTGAAACAATACAGCATCAGCACAGTGTTCACGCCGGGGGCAAAAGTCAGCAGCATGGTGGGCACACCGAAGGATGTACTACCGTTTCAAACACCAGGTGTCTACAAGATGAACTGCAGCTGCGGTAGTTCCTACATAGGCCAGACTAAGCGGTCGATAGCTGAAAGGGTCAAGTAACATATCGCCGCTGTTAAGAACCGTCAAATTAGCAAGTCAGCCATCGCGGAACATCTACTCGAAGCAGGAACTAATTACTGGATTGAGTTCCATCGCCCTCAAGTCCTCTCCACTGAACGACATTTCTACTCGAGGATTGTTCGTGAAGCGATCGAAATCAAGAAACATTCAAATTTCAATCGGGAAGACGGCTTCAAATTATCCGCGACGTGGAATCCAGTGATTACTTTTACAAAACCTCGCTATGTTTCGCAATCGGGTAGCTCACAAAATAGGGACACGGTTAGTGTAGGGTGTGATGACGGTTGGAAAAATCAAAATATGAGGCTGGATGGACATTCGTTCGCCTCATATACACGAAGTCCTGTCATCGCTGCTCTAGTCAGCCCGTGACCACGGCGAGTGCAACCTGCGCCGAAACGTTAGGCATTTTAAGGTATAATGCGTGTTCGCGTTAATTCCCGTATTCTATTATACATTAAACATGCAATGCGAGAGTTCCAAAGTTATGAGTGAAATACATACAACGCACACATCACAATTATTGTATTCTGAACCATTGCCTTTACTTTGTCAGCAACCTTAACAAATAATTCAAGGCTTATTTGATGAAGGCCTTGCAATCGCAAGCGCATGATTAATTTCCTTAGGTCAAGACGGGGTTTTCATGAGGACATTTTCTTTCAGTTCGGGCAAGTGGTGTGTTGCCAGCAAACAAAAAAATATATATACTATCGATTTACATATTATTTTACATTTATTATCGTTTATTTATATTTTATTCTTACTAATTATGTAGTGTACTAGCTGACCCGGCAAACGTTGCTTTGCCATATAAAAAAAAATGTGTCACTTAGGTGTCAGACTTAGTCAATATGCTCACAAAATTTCATGAGAATCGGTCAAGCCGTTTCGGAGGAGTATGGCAACGAAAACTGTGACGCGAAAATTTTATATATTAGATTATATTATCATAATAATGTATTATCATACAATATGTATGTCTACTGTCGGGCGTCGCGTTGACTCTGGTGATCGCTGAAAATCAGCGCTGTCAAGCGCTTGCAGCAATGTAAGTGCCACAGCATCACGCTGAGCGATCACCATTGTTTTTGTGCAGCTGCGAAGTGCATCTACACACACTTTTTCTTGTTTGTGCATCTAAATTTGAAAATTATTATTATTTATTTGTTGTATGTTGCAAAAGCGTGTTGTACAAAAATAAAAATGTTTTTTACTTTCTTTCTTTCTTATGCTCTTTTCGATTATCACTACGGTTCCAGCATGTCCTGTTCCGTCAGGGTGTGGCGTGTGGTAACACTGGTAGTTCTGAAATCTAATTGAGGTGTTTGAGGTACAGTGGGCTTCAGACACAAGAAGAATGTCCGGTTTGTGATGCACCATAAAGAGTTCCACTTCTTGTTTATTAGGTGCCAAGCCATTGATGTTCCAAGTCGCCATGTTTGTAGTTAGACATGTTTTGATAACTTGTCGACAAGTTTTACCTTGAGACTCATAAGAGAGCTCATTTGTTGAAGTAATATCTCGAACGTTTCGGATTGTTTAAGGATTATTTGTTCGAGAGAAAGCTGGAGTTGGGAAGTATGAGAAAACTGAGTGTCTGTAGTTCCACAATTATTTCTATCACTGTTTTGTGTTGTCAGTACTTCAGCATATGTCTTTCTCGGGGAAGTCACTTGTGCAGTTGTAGAGCTGTCATGCAGTGCCATAGATGATGGAACAGTTATTACGTTTGTTATACCTATATTTTTATTTATTCCTTTATTTCAGGCAACTGAGGCCCATAGTAATACAATAAACAAAATACAACTTTAAAATATGAATAGACTAATACAAACAAAATATAACTTATTCTAAATGACACGTGATGCAGGTGTCGCCTGACGCGTGGTGTCGGGTAGCCGTCCTCTGTACCGCCGGAACACAACACCTCTCGGCCAAAATTCCTCCTTCATGAAGGTCGACAGATGCTCAGTCGGCACTCTCACCACAAATGAATTGAAATTCACATTGTGACAAGACTGCAACTGCTCGACCCTGAGTTTGAAATTGCTTTTCAGTTGGACGTACTCTACAAAGTTTTCGGTCTTTGTAGAGTAGTGCAGGCGGGACACGTACAACAGCGTCGTAGGCACGGCTGGACGCAGCAGATGGTTCGGTCCGGTCGGTGCAGTACCGCAGTCAGCACTGATTGCGACGAGATGGCTTCCTCTTTTTCTTCTCCACCTTGATGAAGCCAACCTTTTTGCACTTAGCCTCGTTCTTCTTATCCTGATGCGGATTGACGTCTGATCTCATAGTGATCTTCTTATCCCCTTTCTGTCGCCACTGTGGTGGTTGTCCAGCGGCAGTTGGGGGCAACGGCCGCGTAGGCACATGTCACTACTTCGACCGATGTTGTTGGGAGGACGGGGAGGGCGGCGGGGCGCGGGGCGACGCAAACAGTTTCGGCAGCTAGCGACTAGACTACAGGCCCATGTTAAAAAAATTATGGGTCATTTAAACCACCAGGTGACCTATCTAGAACGATGTAAGAGCATAAAATGATAAGATTTAGCACTATGCCGTCACTTGTAAGCTGTCCAACTGAGTGCAGGTGAGAATTCGAAAGTACAGGTAGACTCAGTACATTTTGGTCACATATTTTTGTACGGCATTCTTACCACCGATAGATCCATTAAAAATAATAAGAAAACGCACAGTGCCGTACAAAAATGGTGCGTCACGAAGTCGGAATTTTTTAGCTTGTTTTGGAATTATATTATGCATAGGTAATATTTTTTCATGTGCCGTACATTTTCGTTGGTTCAAAGGGAAAAAAAACGAAAAAGAAAAAATCCATATAACGAAATGTAAGGTGAATTTCGTTATATTACATGGAGCGCTCAAAAATGACCAACTCGGGAACCAATAATTTCCGAGAAATATCGTTGGAGTAAATTTCGCGCATACAATGTCACAAACTTACCACTGAAGTTTTCGGTTTGTCGTCGTTTATACCCTGTATAGATTATAGCTTTTGCCCGCGACTTCGTCCGCGTGGTTTGTGACTTAAGACAGAATTTTCATACAAACTTTCACCACCTATTTTTTCCCCTTAGGAGAAGAAGTGATCAAAATCCTTCCTTAGCGGATAACCATTAACCACGTCATAACATCTACCTGCATACCAAATTTCAGCCCGATTCATCCAGTGGTTTGTTGGAGGTGGATTTATCAACATCATTTTTTAGGGGATGCCTACGTGTGTGTGTGTGGCTTTATGCATGCAAAATCTCAGCCCGAGCGGTTTAAAATTGCTAAAGTTTTATACAAACTTTCATCCCTTATTTCATTTCCTTAGGGGTGGAATTTATCAAAATTCTTTCTCTCAGCTTAATGCATGCAAAATTTCAGCCTAATCGGTTCAAAATTGACAAAGTTCCGTATCAATTTTCACCCCCTATTTTACCCCTTTAAGGGAAGTATTTTTCAAAATCGTTTCTCAACAAATGCCTACGTCATAACATCTACCTGCATACCAATTTTCAGCCCGATCCGTTTAGTGTTTTGGGCTGTGTGTTGACTGATCACTATGTCAGTCAATCAGTCAGTCACCTTTGAGGTTTATATAAATATATAGACAGATGTTTAGGGAAGTTTGTTCTCCATTTTCACAACAAGGTTACAAAAATTTACCTTTGCAAAAAGTTTTAATTTGAAAAAGTTTATGATTTATTATGTCGCAATATTGATTACGACTATATTATTGATTGCGTCACATAAGAGAGAATGGGTCAATATTTTCCTCGTTTTTTTTTTAATGTTTTACTGATACTCTGCTCCTATTAGTCGTAGCGTGATGATATATAGCCTATAACCTTCCTCGATAAATGGGCTATCTGAAAGAATTTTTCAAATCGGACCAGTAGTTCCTGAGATTAGCGCGTTCAAACAAACAAACTCTTCAGCATTATAATATTAGTATAGATTTATAGTACTAGTATAGATTATAATATTAGTATAGATAATGATAAAGTATCAATAACACTATGGCAGTCTATCGTAGAAGGTTAACACTTATTATTGAAATGTATTCTTTATTACAAAAAGCAGTAACTATTACTATTTCATTGCACTAAAAACTAAAACGAAATCCATAAAAAAGCGTCGTTTTTGCGTAAGGTTAACTTAAAGGACATGGTCTCGTTTTGTATGGAGAGTGGTTTTAGATTCATAGCATTTTTTAAGCAGCTTAAACTTTTAGACGTGGATAGAGCATAATGAAAAGGGTGTAAAATGACAAAAATAAAAATTATTTAGACCTGCATTTTTTTGTTAATCAATTTTGAAAATTCGTATACTATCAGATTATTATTCAAATAACGGCAACATTATAAGTATTATTTTAATGGCAACATCGGACGCATATGTCGTAGTTGTTATAAATCTGTGGTTGTCATTGTCAAAAGTAGTGTAGAAAAAGAAAAAATCCATATAACGAAATGTAAGGTGAATTTCGTTATATTACATGGAGCGCTCAAAAATGACCAACTCGGGAACCAATAATTTCCGAGAAATATCGTTGGAGTAAATTTCGCGCATACAATGTCACAAACTTACCACTGAAGTTTTCGGTTTGTCGTCGTTTATACCCTGTATAGATTATAGCTTTTGCCCGCGACTTCGTCCGCGTGGTTTGTGACTTAAGACAGAATTTTCATACAAACTTTCACCACCTATTTTTTCCCCTTAGGAGAAGAAGTGATCAAAATCCTTCCTTAGCGGATAACCATTAACCACGTCATAACATCTACCTGCATACCAAATTTCAGCCCGATTCATCCAGTGGTTTGTTGGAGGTGGATTTATCAACATCATTTTTTAGGGGATGCCTACGTGTGTGTGTGTGGCTTTATGCATGCAAAATCTCAGCCCGAGCGGTTTAAAATTGCTAAAGTTTTATACAAACTTTCATCCCTTATTTCATTTCCTTAGGGGTGGAATTTATCAAAATTCTTTCTCTCAGCTTAATGCATGCAAAATTTCAGCCTAATCGGTTCAAAATTGACAAAGTTCCGTATCAATTTTCACCCCCTATTTTACCCCTTTAAGGGAAGTATTTTTCAAAATCGTTTCTCAACAAATGCCTACGTCATAACATCTACCTGCATACCAATTTTCAGCCCGATCCGTTTAGTGTTTTGGGCTGTGTGTTGACTGATCACTATGTCAGTCAATCAGTCAGTCACCTTTGAGGTTTATATAAATATATAGACAGATGTTTAGGGAAGTTTGTTCTCCATTTTCACAACAAGGTTACAAAAATTTACCTTTGCAAAAAGTTTTAATTTGAAAAAGTTTATGATTTATTATGTCGCAATATTGATTACGACTATATTATTGATTGCGTCACATAAGAGAGAATGGGTCAATATTTTCCTCGTTTTTTTTTTAATGTTTTACTGATACTCTGCTCCTATTAGTCGTAGCGTGATGATATATAGCCTATAACCTTCCTCGATAAATGGGCTATCTGAAAGAATTTTTCAAATCGGACCAGTAGTTCCTGAGATTAGCGCGTTCAAACAAACAAACAAACAAACTCTTCAGCATTATAATATTAGTATAGATTTATAGTACTAGTATAGATTATAATATTAGTATAGATAATGATAAAGTATCAATAACACTATGGCAGTCTATCGTAGAAGGTTAACACTTATTATTGAAATGTATTCTTTATTACAAAAAGCAGTAACTATTACTATTTCATTGCACTAAAAACTAAAACGAAATCCATAAAAAAGCGTCGTTTTTGCGTAAGGTTAACTTAAAGGACATGGTCTCGTTTTGTATGGAGAGTGGTTTTAGATTCATAGCATTTTTTAAGCAGCTTAAACTTTTAGACGTGGATAGAGCATAATGAAAAGGGTGTAAAATGACAAAAATAAAAATTATTTAGACCTGCATTTTTTTGTTAATCAATTTTGAAAATTCGTATACTATCAGATTATTATTCAAATAACGGCAACATTATAAGTATTATTTTAATGGCAACATCGGACGCATATGTCGTAGTTGTTATAAATCTGTGGTTGTCATTGTCAAAAGTAGTGTAGGGGTGGGTATGCTACCTATCCCACCACGAAGCCGGGAATTGAATTAGCTACCAAGCAGCACTGTGCTGGATGAATATGGGTGATTGTGGATGATAATTAATTGATAACGCGAAATGATTTATATTATTATGATTTGATAAATTAATTTAATGTAAATTCCTAAAGTAAAGATTTAAAAATTAATCAAATGTATCCGGTCAAAAATATTGAAACGGAAGGCGCGTCAACGGGTGACAACTTCACTTCGATGCGTCTGGGCAGAGCCGTGATCATTATTCATTTGGCAGTGCTACCGAGCGGACGTCACGAAACTGTCTCTCCGTTTCATTATCTTGTACCTACCTACGTTATAAAGCCTAAGAACATTTAATTATTGTGATTTTGTGATTTGTAAAAATAAAAGTGATTAAGTGTTGAAATTGTTGTCAAGTCATTCTGCACGATACCCACATACGCCTACACTATGTCGACTGATAATAACGGTCAAGACAACGCCCTTCCGACATCAGAAGTGGGATCAAACCGTGTAAATGACTTTGAGAAAAATAACGACTCTCAGTGGCGGTTACTTTTTGAAATTCAAAATCAACAAATGCAAGCGTTGATTCAAACTTTAAAGTGCCCGAACGATAAGCAAGACGTTAGTTTGCCGGAGTTCAACCCTGAAAAACAAGACTCTGATCCGCGTTCATGGTGTACAACCGCCGACCTGTGTTTGGATGGGAAATCCAAAGAAGGCAGTCAGCTTATTATGACCATCAGCAAAGCGTTGAAAGGATCAGCATCCACATGGCTGTCGCAGATAACGTATCCGGGTATGTCATGGAGTGATTTTAAGGAACTTTTTGTGGCAAGATTTGTGTGTCTCGAAACTTCTGCAGCTACCCTCATCAATTTAAGTAATGATCGACCAAAGCAAAATGAGACTCATGCTGCGTATGCTAGTCGATTAGTTACGTCCCTGATGAGCCGTTGGAAAGATTTCAGCGTCAAGCAGATCGTAGTATCAACAGTTCTCTCTCATTTGACACAAATCGATAGTCGTTTACAACGTCTAGCATTCACGACGGAGGTCACGACACGTCAACAGCTGCAAAAGGAGCTTCAGGCGTTTTCCTACCTAAAACGGAAAGCACCTACCGACGTTCATAATGATTCTGGAAGTGAGAAACGATTGAAACCATCACCATTAAGCCAGATCAAGTGCCATTACTGTGGTAAACTTGGGCACAAGCAGATTGAGTGCCATAAGAAGCAAGCGGATGCCAAGAAACCACAGCCGTCACTAGCGACAACGTCGAGCTCTGGACAACGACCGGTCGCAAGCAACGTGGTGGTGTGCTACAAATGCAACGCTCCGGGACACATCGCGAGTCGCTGTACTAGGAGCGGGTCCGAGGGAGGTGCCAAGCCAGCGGCGGAGCTTCGTGTCGACCTATGTGCAGTTAACCCTCCGTCAGGAACTTTGACACAATCTGGTACGTGTTACAAATTTGATTTTGACTCAAGCGCTGAGTGCTCTTTAGTAAAAGAGACTGTAGCTAATAGATTTATCGGGAAACGAATCAACAGGGTTGTGTCTCTAATAATAATGTCCTCCTAGCCGATATACGGCTACGGCGGTCAGTTTCATTGAAACTGGCCATCTGTGCAGGACTTTGTTTATAGTGTCCAAGTGTGTGCACAATACACAGGTACACTCTCTATTCCATCACTCTCATAGTTTGGTGGGACGGATAACCGACACGACCAGTGAGAAGTCAGGCGCAGGACCGACGGCTTTACGTGCTTTCCGAGGCACGGAGGTCTTCGACCTCAACTTCCTAACTCCGGGCAATCTCTAAGAAATTCTTAACAGAAAATCTCAGAAAAGACTTTTTGGCCCGACCCAGGATTCGAACCCGAGACTTCTCGCACCGCAGTCGATTATACTACCGACCGCGCCACAGAGGCAGTTGGTATAGGTAACACAAATGTGTACAGTACAGTTCAATTGTTGTGTAAGGTAGAAATTAACGGATTAACGACTGAGATTCTATTTCACGTTTTGCCAGACGTGTACCTTTGTAGCGACATTTTGATAGGCCGTGAGATTTTACATAACGGTTTTCGAGTAAACATGAGTCAATCAGATTTTACATTAACTAGAGATCTAACCGTTAACGTATGTATGCCGGCAGTAGGTAACTTATCATCAATCAATTTTGATTCTATTAACAGTGATGTCCCATTAGATCAAAAACACTTATTAGTTGATATATTACAACAATATTCAAATTTTTTCATAATCGGTTTTCCAACTACTCGTGTAACTAACGGTGAGTTGCAGATTAGGCTAATAGACCCTACTCTCACTGTACAGAGGCGATCTTATTATAAGACGTCTCCTCACGAACGTCACGTGTTACGTGCCAACATTATCAGACCAAGTAGTTCTCCTTTCGCTAGTCCAGCGCTGTTAGTTAAGAAACATGACGGATCAGACCGCATGTGTATTGACTATAGAGAGCTGAATTCTAATACTGTTCCGGATCGTTACCCGTTACCTTTAATAAGTGACCTAATATCTAGACTACATGGAGCTAAGTATTTTACAAAATTAGACTGTGCAAGCGGCTTCCATTTAATACCAGTACATCCAGACTCAATTGAACGTACTGCGTTCGTTACGACCGATGGACAGTACGAATTTTTGACCATGCCCTTCGGGTTACGAAACACTATCTTTATTTTCCAGCGGGCGATCAAAAATGCTCTCAATAAACTTGCACACAAATACGCTCTTGTTTATGTTGACGACGTTTTAATAATGGCTGACAGTGTAGAGCAAGGTTTAGAGAGGTTACGTGAAGTTCTCGAAGCCCTTACTAAGTCTGGGTTTTCCTTTAACCTAAAAAAAGTGCTCTTTTCTTAAAACACGTGTAGAGTTCCTAGGTTACGAGGTTGAAGCAGGTGAAATTAAGCCCAACAGGTCTAAGATCGAGGCTTTGTCATCTCTACCACCACCACAAACGAATACTCAGGTGAGACAGTTCATAGGTTTGGCGTCATACTTTCGTCAATTTGTGCCAAATTTCTCCCAACTGATGGCTCCACTATACACTGTCTGTGTCAAATAGACTAAATAATCGATAGTGGGAAGAAAAATGATTTTAAAAACACATTATAAAGTAAAATGGATGTCTAGGAATAAGGCAAATAATTGGAACGAACTCACAGAGGTCCTGAACCGTTTCACTGCCTGACTTCTCGCTGCAACGGTGAATTTGCTGATCGGTAATGGTTAACATTCGAATCCACTTTAACGGTTTTTTTTGATGACTAATTCTTCTTGTTTACTCCTGGATACCATCCGGCTCGAAGGACCATTGTTCGGGAGCTCAGGTTGTTCTAAATGAATGGACTGTATTCGGTTGATTGATATATAATTTTAAACAAGTAAGTTAAGTCGTCATCTAAACGAAAATCTTGTGGACGCCAATCGCTAGCGTCGTCCGATCGTGAATTGAAGTCCGCCGCCGCCACCCGCCGCGCGCCGGCCACCTCGCCCCGCGCCGCGCCTCAGCCGCCGGCGTCGTCCGCTTGCATGATCACGCGGTTGATGCGTGAACAGGTTAACTTCAGGTAAGTGTCCTTTCGAGTGGAAGCCCAAATGTGAAGAAATGCGACAAAAGGTAATTGAAATTTTAACTAATGAACCAGTTCTTATGATTTACGATCCAAAGTATCCAGTGGAACTCCATACAGATGCCAGCGCAGACGGTTATGGTGCAATCCTGCTACAGTTTGTTGACGGTAAGCAAAGACCCGTTGCCTATTACAGTAGACGCACGACATCAGCTGAGTCCCGGTACCACTCATACGAGCTGGAGACACTCGCTGTAGTCAACGCGGTAAAACATTTTAGGCAATATCTACATGGCCGAAAGTTTGTTGTAGTAACAGATTGCAACTCTTTGAAGTCGTCACGAACCAAAATTGACTAAACACCGAGAGTACATCGATGGTGGGCCTTTTTACAAGCATTTGACTTCGACATTAAATACCGAGTTGGTAAGCAAATGGCTCACGCCGACTTCTTATCTCGTAATCCATTACCAGGTAAATCATCGCTTTCACAGACCTCACGAGTGGAACAGAAACACGTTAACATCACCGAGCTCGCGGATAACTGGCTTCTAGCAGAGCAACAACGAGATGATGAGATTAAAAAGGTAATTATCGATTTGAACGAGGGACGTCTAAATGATGATGTTGCTGGGACGTACGAGATGAGATCAGGTATTCTTCACCGCAAAATACAACGTAATGGTCGAACAAAATGTTTACCTATAGTTCCTCGTGCGATGCGATGGTCTATCATCAACAACGTTCATGAGTCTCTTTTTCACCTTGGGTACGACAAGACCTTAGAAAAGCTGTATCATCACTACTAGTTTGAAGGAATGAGTCGATTTGTACGTAAGTTTGTAGATAATTGCGTGATTTGCAAAGTAGCGAAACCACACTCGGGTAAAATACAGGCTGAGCTGCACTCTATACCGAAAACAGCGATACCCTGGCACACTGTGCATGTTGATGCTACAGGTAAGTTAAGCGGAAAAAGCGACAAAAAGGAGTACGTCTTCGTGTTAATCGACGCATTTACTAAGTATGTATTGTTGTACCACACTAAGAATATAGACAGCAAAAGTAGCATTAAGGCAGTAAGAGACAGTGTAGCCCTGCTTGGAGCCCCGGTACGTATAATTGCTGACCAAGGCCGCTGTTTTGCCAATAAGGAGTTCAAGGAGTTTTGTGAGAGTAAGAATATCAATCTTCATCTCATCGCCACCGGATCATGTCGAGCAAATGGTCAAGTAGAGAGAGTAATGGGCGTATTAAAATCTATGCTAACCGCCGTAGAAACTGACAAGAATAGGTCCTGGCAAGATGCATTGGGTGAGGTACAACTTGCACTTAACTGTACCGTTAATAGAGTCGTGAAAGCAAGTCCATTGGAGCTTCTCATAGGTAAGGTAGCGCGTCCCTTAGATTTAATGGCGAATGATAATGACGAGTCTTTGCCTTGATGAGGTTAGACAAATAGCGTCCAATAATATTGAGACATCCGCACGTTATGATAAAGAACGTTTTGATAAAACGAAGGCGAGCGTTAGTAGATTCTCAGTCGGTGAATTCGTTCTTATTGAAAATGAAGAACGAAATCAGACTAAGTTAGATGTTAAGTTCAGGGGTCCATTTCAAATTATTGAAGTACTGGAGGGTGATCGTTACGTACTAAAATCATTGACTAGTAATCGTACTTACAAGTATGCACGTGATCGTGTAAGGAAAATGCCTGTGGGACAGGTAACAGTTGACTTAGATGAAGGTGGAGACAGTGAGTTGGATTAACTGTGTTAATTTTTACTGGATTTTTATGTCGATGGTCAGTCTGAGACTGCACCAGAGTGCCGTAGCTGTAGCCCGTTAGAAATCGGCATCTACTACTAGTTAGTAGTCCGTGGGTAGGCAGCATGCGGTAGCTCTGGGTGGTGTGGTCGGGTCTAGCCTTGTAGCGAAGACCGTAGAGTCATGGGACGACTCGGCATTCCAAGTTGGAAGTGCACCTAGAGCTGATACGCTCGCTGAATCTTGTGTGTGACCTTAACTGCGAATAAAAACCCAGTAGTAGAGTTGATTAGATGTAATTGTTGATCGTGTATAAGGAACGCTGGTTCCTTCCGTCTGTCACTGTTGCTTGGCCCCAAGGTATTTAGTGCATGGTAATTCCTACTCAATTAATTTTATGATTAGCCCGAAAGATAGTTCGGTTTGTTAGTAATTATGATTACGAGATGTTAGTAATAATAAAAACTAACTTTATGAGAGTGAAATCCCTTATTTAATTGACTGAAAGCCAATTAGAGCTGTCTTCAATTAGTTGGTGAGGTATGGCCGAGCGGTATTGCTCTCTTCGTGATTTTGTTGCAGATTAACACACGAGGACGTGTGTCAGCGTAGGATGGCCGTGTCGTATCCGGTCAAAAATATTGAAACGGAAGGCGCGTCAACGGGTGACAACTTCACTTCGATGCGTCTGGGCAGAGCCGTGATCATTATTCATTTGGCAGTGCTACCGAGCGTACGTCACGGAACTGTCTCTCCGTTTCATTATCTTGTACCTACCTACGTTATAAAGCCTAAGAACATTTAATTATTGTGATTTTGTGATTTGTAAAAATAAAAGTGATTAAGTGTTGAAATTGTTGTCAAGTCATTCTGCACGATACCCACATACGCCTACACTATGTCGACTGATAATAACGGTCAAGACAACGCCCTTCCGACATATATATATAAGTACAATTAATTAAAGAAGAGTAATAAGCAAGTTAAAAGAATTTATGCAGAGCAACGCGTAGCTAGAAGGACGGCGAAGAAGTGCCCGCGGTCCAGCGCTCAAGGCCCTGCGCACGCGCCGAAGGACGGACAGCGGTCAAACTTGCGGCACGTGTAAGCAGCTAAGTTGTAAACAACTGTTGGCCCAAGTTGCATAAGCGGAGCGGGTAGCGGGCGATCTTGACGCGATGTTCGCTGATCGTTGTCGTGGTGGTTGATCGCCACAGTACTCCCCCCGGGAGACCGTGACTACGGGCGATAATAATCCGGGAAGCGAACTCTTCTGCCGCTAGAAGTACGTTTGACGTCATCATCGACCTGTTCAGCTGGAACCTGGGCCTCCCTTGCGATGTACGCCGGTTTGAGCCGGTCGATGGACCCAGTCACCGACTTGTTGTTGACCTCTATGGTGAAGTACTTGAGTTGTCGGCTGACAACCTTATAGGGGCCAGCATATGGTGGTTCCAAGGCACCTCTCACGCGGACCTGTCTAACAAAAACGTGCGAGGTTGTGTGTAGGTCGTGTGGCACGTAGAATGATGACGCGCTGTGCCAGGAAGTTTGACGTGGAGACAGCTTCGCCATTTACGCGCGAAGACGCGTCGCGTACTGGGTGACGTCAGCCGTTAAGTAGTCGTCATCAGGGCACAGGAACTGACCGGGTAGGCGAAGAGGCTCGCCATACACCAGCTCAGCTGAAGATCCTTGAAGGTCGCCCTTCCAGGCGCTACGCATGCCTAGAAGTACCAATGGCAAAGCTTTGGTCCACTAGGAAGCAGGAGCGTGGCACATGAGCGCTGCGTTGAACTGGCGATGAAGGCGCTCAACTATGCCGTTGGCTGCGGGATGGTAGGCTGTGGTGCGGAGATGGTGCGCACCAATCAAAGCAGTGAGAGCCTTGAAAAGGTGGCACTCGAACTGGCGGCCACGGTCGGTGGTCACCCGCTCAGGACAGCCAAATCTGGCTATCCAGCCAGACACAAGAGCAGCAGCAGAGGTCTCGGCTATACTTCCTTTGTGATGCACTCAATTTGCGTGAAAAGAAAGCTAAGGGTTGCCAATCTAGTCTGTAACTAAAGCAAGTTCAGCGGATGGGTCAGAATGAGAGAGCAATGTAGCCTGCGATAGAGTAAGCTTACACTCGTTAAAAGCTTGCGTCATCTCCGGAGTGATAGTAATTGGCTGCGAACCTTTAATGCGTGGACCAGCTAGGATGTTAGTAAGCGGTGCTTGAATATGAGCGGAATGGGGAATAAAGCGGCGGTAAAAATTAAGCATACCAAGAAAACGCTGAAGTGCCTTCACAGTTCTCGGCGTTGCGAAGTTCTTGATAGCTTCGACCTTTGACTCCAAAGGCTTCGTATCAGCTGCTGAAACCTGATAACCAAGGAAAGTTATCTCGGAGAAATCAAATTTGCACTTAGAAGTGTTCACCAATATCCCGTACTGATTTAGGCGCTCGAATAGCTGACGTAGATGGCCCTGATGTGTTTCTACTGATTTGGAAAAGACCAAGATGTCGTCAATGAATCCGTAGCAGAAATCCAGGCCTAGAAGGACTTCGTCGACAAATCTCTGGAATGTCTGAGCAGCATTCCTTAGCCCGAACGTCATGTAAGGGAATTCATACAAGCCAAAAGATGTAGTAATGGCCGTTTTCGGCATATCGGCTGGATTGACGGCAAGCTGATTATAAGCCTTCACCAGGTCGATGGTGGAGAAGATAGTACACCCTGAGAGCTGCGAAGAGAAGTAAAGGATGTGCCGGACGGGGTACCTGTCAGGAATGGTGCGTGCGTTGAGTGCACGATAGTCGCCGCATGGTCTCCATCCCTCATCCTTCTTCTTCACCATATGCAAGGCAGATTACCAGGGACTGTCGGATCGTCGTGCTGTGCCACAAGCGAGCATATCCTCGAACTCCTTCTTTGCTGCCTGACAGCGTGCTGGGTCGAGACGACGAGGCCTGCACGAAACTGGAGGACCTGGGGTTGTCCTTATATAGTGCACTGTATTATGCTTTGAAGGACGACGAACCCCTGCAGGTCGGGTAATATCTGGAAACTCTCGAAGAAGTGAGTGGTATTGTGAGTGACCAGTGACAGCTTTGAGTGAAGCAATGTCTTCCGAAACGTCAGAAGAGATAGCAGCTACAGACAGAGATGTGGTACCGTCAACCAAACGCTGGTTCTTGCAGTCGACTAAAAGATTATAGTGGCTCAGAAAATCTACGCCAATGATGGCCTTGTTGACGTCCGCGACTGTAAAATTCCACGTAAAATCCCGTCTTAAACCTAAGTTCAAGTGTAAAAATGCAGGTCCATAAGTATGAATAACTGTGTTATTCGCCGCTACAAGATCAAACTTGGACCAAACACAGGGCGTTCTAACTGCAAATCGCGGAAAAACGCAAAAATCTGATCCCGTGTCCACTAAAAACTGCATTTTGCTATCGCAATCGGTGACAAACAGACGGCCTTGTGGTGAGGGACAGTCGTGAACCGCTACTGCCGACTGCCCTTGCAGTTTCCCGCGCGATAGGTACACGGCTGTTTGCATTTGTGGGCCTTGTCACCATACGTGTATCCAAAATGGACCTTGGACGTTAATAAGTGTGCAGGACATGTAGTACAGTGTTAATTCTGGATATTTAAGATAATAAAACTTAATTACGTGACTGCAGTGACAATAACAAACAATTACAAACCGCGGGTGGCGCGAAATAGTGAACTGCGCGGTGCGTTCTTTCGCTCTCGGCGACATTTGCTAGTTCTGTTTCGCTCGCACGTGCATCTCGGTGTCGTCATAGTTAATGGACTTGCCCAAAATGAACGGTTTCGTTTGTAACAAGAAAATTGAGGTAACGGAGGTGATTAAATGTAATGGTTGTAAAGCAGTGTACCATTATAGATGTGCGAATATCACTAACGCAGCGTTTAAAGAAGGGCAGACGCAACTAAAACGCAGTTTTAGATGCAGTTCGTGTTCGAATGTAACGCAACGTCCTAGAATAACCGGTGAAACGCCAGTCCGAAATATTGGCGGTATATCATCTAAATCTTCCGATGGAAAAGGCACTTTTATTAGCACTAGAATATAGTAAGCTAAGGCAAAAGTTTAAAGAAGCAAATGAGAGATGTAGCTCATACGAGCAGCTGATTGAGGTCATTAAACTGGATAGGAACGAAGAAAGAGTAAACAAAGATAAGGAGTTAGGTCTGAGACAGTCAGGAATTATTAAGTCCGCTTCTGTAAAAACCAAGACAACAGCAGTCTGCGACCGAACCGAAGACAACGCGCCAGCAGTAACGACCTTCGAACCGCGCGCGCCGACGCCATCGCGACGGGAAGCTACGTACGCAGCGGTGGCTAGGAAATCAGCGGATATGCAAATCACTGGCGAAAGTACCAATGAGTGGGTTGAAGTTAAATACCGCAAAAAGATCAACCCAATTAAAAGAGGGGGCAACACAGTAGTTTAATCTTTAAAGGCAGTCGAACGGAAAAAGTTTCTTCACGTGTGGAGATTGGATAAAAGAACGACGGAGGACAATCTTAAAGAATTTGTTGATAATATACTTGGAAATGATGCTGATTTCACAATTGAAAAATTGAAACCTAAAAAGGATCGTAACTACGCTTCGTTTAAAATTGGCATAACGGAAAGTAACTTCGAGAAGCTGTGTGATCCAGGGATATGGCCGTTGAATGTTGAATTCAGTGAATGGATTTGAATTCGTCGCTCAACCAGGACAGACCAACCCGAAACCAAGTAGGGAAATTAACATTCTATATCAAAACGTTAGAGGCCTAAGGACGAAGACTACGCAATTTTTCTCCCTGCTTGAATCTTAGGGAGCCGATTTATTCGCATTCACCGAAACGGGACTAAATGATTCAATTCATAACTCGGAAATAGTACCCACAGGGTTTCATACTTTACGCTGTGATCGAGCGGACGGGCGCAAAAACGGAGGCGTACTTTTAGTGGCCACACCGCCGTTCGAGCTGCGACAAGTGACTTTACCCGATAACTTTGCGATTGACAACTATAGTTTCGAAATCATTTGCGCTCCTGTGTTTAAGCGTAATCGGTTTTTATTTACCTGTTGTGTTGTATATATTCCGCCACGGACTGATGAGAATGAGTATATGTTAATGTTTAGTATTTTAGAGAATATAAGTGTAAGATATCAGAATAATTTGATTGTACTAGGAGATTTTAATTTATTTTCATGTTGTAACAATATTGTTAATTATTATGAGTACTTTGTGGCCTTCTGTGAATTCATTCAGTGCAATGAGGTTCCTAATTGTAACGGTAGACAGTTGGACCTAGTGTTGAGCGCTTGCGGCGCTGCGTCGGTACGGCCGGCGGACGAGGCCCTGCAGCCCGTCGACCCTTACCATCGACCGCTGGTCGCGCGCCTCGAGCTCGGCGAGCGCGCGCCGCCGCTGCCGCCCCCCACCCCCGCCAGTGAGACGGCCGCGCCTCTCACTCATAACCAAGTACTTCATAGACAATGGAACTTTAACAAAGCAGATCTTTATTATTTGTATATTTTATTAGGTCAAATAATCATCAGAATCAGAATCAGAATCAGAATTAGAATATCGTTTATTTGCCTACTTTGTTTTACAAAATGTCTCTGTGGCCGGTGGGCCGTACAGAGGTAAGTCAGCTAACGTATGTATGTCCTAATGGATCTGTGTTTGCTGTGTTCTATTTATTCGCAATGTGTGAGATTTTACAAACAGATTACGTGTTTTACTATATGTTGGGGTTGCGTACGAGATAGTTATGAAAAGATCGTCGGTTAATGTTAAAAATGTTGGTTTATTGCCTAAAGACACTTAACGCTAATGTTACACTGTTTTGTGAAATGTTGAATGTTAAAATGTAGTCGAGAATGTTAAATGTTATAAATGTTGTGAATACACCCGGTCGCGACGGTTCCGAAAAGTGCACTGTTTGAGTAAAATTATTTTAATAACTAATTGAATCGTAATGAATTGCAAGCCGGGCGCAATTCACGTGTTCAATGTCAGCATTACATCGAACATCTTGCCCAGGGCAGAGCTGAGCGAGATGATGAGATGATTGTTGAAAGGTAGTGATAATGTTAGTAATGAGATAGGATGTTCAAATGGGATACAATTAAATGATAAACAATAGTTGACTTATCTAAATGTTAGTAAATATGATTGCATGTTTCCTTATTTCAAATTTTAAAGTCCCTAGTTATTCACAGATGTTCGGTAAATTCGGTAAACGCACACTTTGTTAACACTGGGGACGTACCCCTCTCTTTATAAAAAGCCTCACTGTTTGCACTGCCACCGCACTCATTCACTAGCACTCGCGAACGAGGTATGACTTTATCACGCACTATATCGACACGAGTTGTCGTTCGCGGTGCTGCAGCAGGGTTCGCTGCGGCGGTCTCCTCAGGGCGGGTCGCGCCAGGCGGAGCAGGCGCGGGAGCCCCGGCTGCCTGCCGCCGGCAACGACGTCGACACATATACGGTTACTGCTATGATGGCCACGCCGCACAGGCCATAAATCAGCGAATAGTGGTGCACGTCATGAAAAGACATGTTGTTCGTCTCTTCAGATATTGAAGATGCCTTTTCTAGATCCTTTTTTTCTGTTCTAGGTCCTTTAACAATGGTATATGGCTTGAGAACGTCAAATTTGCCTCTTCAATTACTGGTACAGTCAAGTTTATAATGTTGTTAATTGGCGCAATGTAAGCGGTTTCTATGGTAGGTGCCAATTTCATAACGCTTTGTTGTTGTTTGTGAGCGTAAATGGTAGAGTTATCTGTCTTTACCATACAATCCTCGCTTAGCTGTATAAAATTGATCCCTGTCAAAGTTTGTGCCGACACTTGATCCTGACATAAAGTTTTTATTTGGCATTGATTGCAGCAAAAGTGTATGTAATTGTTTAACGCAGTCAAACTAATGCATTGGTTTCGACACGCTGAGGTAACAGTTTTACACTGATGAGAGTTGTTATCATCTTTGATACAGAAGTCCATATCCGACTGTAATCTATATATTGGCGTTTTCAGCTTACACAAGTAAGTATTGGAGTCACGTGCTAAACAGTTATTCCAATCTTGTTGAGCTATTGGTATGTAGGAATCTTTTTGAAGATTTACGGCAATGTGATTTTCTGTGGTCGCCGATAACATTATACAAAATATAATTGTCTCGACTAATCAAAGGAACTTTGATTTCAAATATCAAATACTGCTCTGTCATTCTAGCCTTAACTTTTAGTAAATGGTAGATGGTCACCATGTTTGTTTGAATGTCATCAATTGGGAAAGTGAGTTCCTTACCCAACTGCGCCGAAATGATCCCTAATTCCTTCTGAAGTTGTTGAGGATCAATCAAGTGAAGGTTAAGGTTGCCATTATAAATATTTGTAACCGTCTCCAATAAGCTGTCTTGTATGTTTTTGAGATGATTCAGCAAATTGGTAGTAGCTAGGGCTGACAAGGAAAATTCTGTAATAGCTTCTGTTTCGTTTAAATGCATGACTAGTTTATTGGTTATTAAATCCAGACTCCTTAAATGTTTAGTAATAATTTTATGTTGTGTATTTATTGTTTCCTCAGTTCGTTTGAGCAAGTTAAACTCAGCCTCTATTATGGACGATTGGTTTCGCCATAATAAAGACAGGTGTTTCTGATTGTTTCGCAAGAGTGTAATGTCATTACTATATTGTTCTGCGAATCGTTCGTCGAGTACTCCGAACAATGAGTTGGCCAGATACCCGATACCGTTGATAAGCCCGCGCCGGTGTCGCGTGCGAGCACTTGTTTGTTTATGTAATAAGACTCTGTTATTATGTTCCAGCTCGTTATATGAGTGTCCAAGTTGTATAACAATTAAATCGCAATTAATATTTAATTTTATGTTATCGCAGACCGATTCGAGGTGTTTGTAATATTTTTCAAATGCTTTATTTGCTTCCCAGTATGGATATAGGTCATAGTAACCGACAATGGTCCAGTCATCTCGAATTAACTGTAAGTTCGAGAGTTGATCGAAGTAAATGCCTTGAGAGTTGTTAAAACGTTTAATATTGAAACCATTCACTGTAGAAATGCATAACATGAATAATAACATCAGTGCCATTGTAATAAAGCCCCTGTCGCTTTGGACGTTTTTCACGTGGCTTGTCGGCTTCCTGTGTGGTATTTGTTACTGGTATACTTTCATTAGATGTTTGTTGTTTTAATGGTAACACTGAAAGTTTTGTTACGGGTCTTTTCAAAAATCCGTTTTTTGTTTTAATAGTCACCACACTCACGTAGCCATCACTACCAGGGTGGACATCGACTACCCTTCCCAGGGCCCACTTTCCTGAGGGAAGATTTGTTTCGTGTATAACTACCATATCGCCTATCTTAATGTTCTGTTCAGCATTTTGCCATTTTCCTCGGGGTGTTAGTTGGCTTAAATATTCTAGCTTCCATTTCTTCCAAATGTCAGCAAATATTTTTTGGGTGAGATGCCATCGTGTGCGAGCGTCTTCTGCGGTTTCCATAACTGTTAGTCCTGAACGGCCTGTTAAGAAGTGTGCGGGGGTTAAAAAGTCTAAATCCTCTATGTTTTCTGTTAAAGCACATAGAAATGAATGAAAATGAAATGAAATGAATGAAATGAAATGAAAATAATTTTATTGTTGGCAATAAACAAATATAAACAATAAAAAAAGAGAACAATATGTGCACGTATTGCCAACAATGAGGCCCTCATTCAGCTATATGCTGCAATACCACAAAGATTTAAAGGTTACTACAGCAAGTATTAGGTCTTACTTAATATTAATAATAATTAATAATTGATACAATGATAATTAAAACAAAAATACCGATTGTGTATGTGCGTGTAAGGTGTGTGAATGTATACATGAAAAGTCATAACTGTTTAACTGGTGTATCAGGGGTTTACTTATGCGCCCGCGCCACGTCCCCTGCGCCCCCCGCCGTCTCGCTCGACAACCACAGGCTGTACCACAAGTTAGATTCAGGAGCGTGCGGCGCACGAGACCGGCCGGCCGTCGTCACGCGAATCGTTAATCGATGCGGCGACACCGCTACCGCGCAATCAAAACAATTATAAGAATTCATGCGCTGTGTATTAGTGTTAAAAAATAATGGTATAAAAGTGTAAGTGATGGAAACAACAATGCAATGGACACGACAATCGCTACGCTGCCACAGCTGGGAGTCCCTAATGATTGTGCTTTTCGATAATAAACATAATGGTATGTATATACAAATGAATGACTCTTGTATTATTGTATACATTTCTGCTCGAATATTAAGTGATTTTTGAGTACCCGTTTAAAGCCTTATTTGTTGTTTTTAGATCTTACTTGAAGCTTCCTCTAAAGGCAGCGGTCCTATGCTGAGGCACAGACAGCGGGTTCGTCGTGGAGCGGGCGGGGTATAAGAGATGGTCTTGCCTCCAATTTAGTTTGCCGTAGAGGTAATTAGGTTTATGTGTACCCATTAAATTAAACACAAGCGTTGCCAGATGTAACTTCCGTCTGGCCGCCATCTTCAGTACGTTAGCTTCATTGAGGTAGGGAGTTACATGGTTGCGACGTGGGATATGGAAACAGAACCTAGCGCAAGCGTTTTGTACCCTTTGAATCAATTTAGCGGTCCTAGATAGCAAACACGGTCCATAGACCGTGTCGCAATAATTAAGTTTTGCCAACACTAGACTATCTACTAGTCTTTGTCTTAGTGGAATGCTTAGATATTCCCGGAATTTATATAATACTTTTAATCTATAAAAACAGGTTTTGATCACGTTGTTAATATGGGGTTCAAAGCGAAGCTCGGAATCAAAAGTCAGGCCCAGATTATAAGCTGTATCTACCTTGGCTATTCTTTCCCCATTAATTTTAATATCAGGACTTGCGGTCAGAATTTTGTTCACCTGTCTCTTGCTCCCCAATACCAAATACTTGGACTTAGCCGGATTAAGTACCAAACTATTGTTTTCAGACCATGACGCAATAATTCTACTCAATGCTCCGTTTATTGTGTCCACTGAAGCAGTTGTTGTACAAGGGTTGAAGGAGAGGTAAAGTTGAATATCATCTGCATACATGTGGTACATGCATTCTCCCATATACTGGGTGATGTCTGCACTGTATATGATGTACAGTAACGGTCCCAGGATCGAACCCTGTGGGATTCCCCGGGATACGGGATGAGGTGATGAGGAGACCGTAGAACCATCCCCTTTTTGTATTTCAACATGTTGAGTACGACTCGAGAGATAGCTACTGAACCATTTAATTATTTCTGCACCGAACCCATAGTAGGACAGTTTGGATAGCAATAAGGATATATTTACAGCATCAAATGCCCGGGAAAAATCCAGCAGAGTCAGGATAGTACCCTCCTCTCGGTCTCGCGCCTCCAGAATGTTACTGACAACATCCGCTAGGGCAGTTGCTGTACCTCGACCCTGTCTAAATCCCGATTATAAGTCAGGGAGTATTAGTCCATGCTCTAAATACTCCATAACCTGTTTGTATCCGACTCGTTCTAGTATTTTGGATAGACAGTGAAGTATACTTATAGGTCGCAAATCTTTATAGGATTGTGGGTTTGTGTTTTTAGGTATGAGCCGTACGATCGCATGACGCCAAAGGCCAGGAAATGTGTTTGAACATATCGACTTGTTCACAATAGCAGTTATAGCCGGAAGGCTGTTCGGCAACGTGAGTCGTATCATTTCCCTGCTGATGCCGTCAATGCCCTGTGCATTCGTCACTATACTATTAAACATTTTGAGGATAGTGGTTTGATCAACAGTATTTAGGGCGAATGCAAGCGGCCCATACCTATTAAATTCCCAGAACGTAAGTTGGGAGATAGTGACTTTGTTTCTACCCGGTACATCCAAGAATGCCCTACTAATCTCGTCCGGATTTTCCAAGTGTTCCGGGAGCGTACCATCCCGACCCACTGCATGCACGTGATTCTTAAGGTTCCTCCACAGAGTTCGGGAGTTATATATCTGGCTATTAATCTCACTACTAAAGTAAGCTTTCTTTTCAGAATGTATTGAGTGTACCACCAGACGTTTCAGTTGCAAATAATAATCCTTATGACTCGATAACTTGGTCTGACGGTACCGGACACGCGCTTCATCTCGGAGTCTACACATAAATTTTATGTTGTCTGTAATCCACGGGGTGGGCAGACTTTTAAACGTTCTTCGCTTAACAGGGGCATGGGCATCGAACAATTGGGTCATGTAGTAGTTAAATGTTGAGACCATTTCATCAACCGTTTGTAGATCACCAATGGATTCCCAAGGAATCGATCCCAGGTCACTCTCAAATAGCTCAGGAACAATATCTTTGATAGGACGGTATATCACCATTCTCTTTGCCGGGCGGTCTTTTTTAATTATAGGTTGGCACGTTACGAAGGAATGATGTCCAAGGTCGGTTATGTGATCAACAGATACGTTCCTATAGCGCGAATCAGTGCAGACTACATCAATAAGTGAACAACTATCGTTTATAAAATGTGTTGGAAGGTCCACAATTTGCTCAAGGCCACAGTACTTTAAAAAATCCGCGAGTTTTTTCGACTTTGAGCTTGATTCGTCTAGCATGTTGACATTGAAGTCACCAAGAAGGATAACATTATCGTGTGGGGCGAGGGAGTGAATGCTATCAGTGATTGCGTCCAGAAATCGATCAAGGTTTAACCATGGTGGCTGATATGCTGTACCAAAGAGTAATCTTTTCTTGTTGATAGTAAGGCTTATCCATAATTGTTCAACTTCCGGGTGCACAGGGTGCGGTCGAATTTGCGCACTTATACCAGTCTTAATATAAAAAGCAACCCCTCCCCCGCGTCCCCCCCGAACAGTCACCGGTCGTGTTATATGACGCAAACGATAACCGGGCACCCTGGGTGCACGCCCTTCCTCCCCAGGTCGCAACCACGTCTCATTTATCGCCATTATATCGACAGAGTGTTTATCCATTGCGATTAAAAACTCGTCTTGGCCAGTAGCAAGAGAGCCAGCATTAAATAGACCAAACTTTAGGAATTTATTGTTAGCCATTTATGTTTAAAAAAAAATATATGTCTACAACAAATTCTTGATATTTAAGTAAAATAGTTATTTTAATAAAAAATACAAAATGCCCTTTTATTTCGTTAACATAATAAAATATAGCTATATTTTTATCTGTGTAATATAATGTAATTATAAAAAGTAAAAATAATATAAAGTTGTAGTTGATGTAAATATACTCGTAATATTGTTTTGTGTCGTTGTGTTTATGTACTTGAAAGATGTATGTTAATGAGGCGGCTAGTGTTGATGTTATTTTAATTTCTGGGAACCGGTTCTTATCTGTTTTACATTGTTGATGGGACGAGTTATATTGCATAAGTTGACCAATGCATAGATAAGTATTTGTAGGACTAATGTAGTTGCTTATTTTACATGAAAGCCCAAAGAACAGCAAACATGAGTGATTAAGTTTAGTAACTATCAATGAACCATAATATATAAACAAACAATACAATGTACAAAGCCATACTTTACATTGGTTCCTATCCAAAGATACGCTGTATATCGTCTTCAGACCGAATGGAGCGGTGTTCATCGCCGGGTCTGAATCTAGCAAGGATGCGGCCATGGTGGGTCCAAATGAACTTCCAGCCTTGTTGACGTCCTGCCTCCCTTGCCTGACGAAATAAACTCCTGTTGTGTTTCGTCAGGCGCTCATTAATATAAAACGTCCTAGGTTGTCCAGGCAGGTTCAGGTCACTCGTAGTGGCACCACGGCGTACTCGCGCATTTTTTATAAGTCTGTCCATAGTGGGCGTGAATTGAGGCACGCTTCTAATTGTGCTAATAGAGTCGAATATTCTTCGAAAGTTAATTTTTGTTCGCCCACAACTCGTCGTAAATGGTGTTTGATACTTCTTACTGCCCGTTCCCACAACCCTCCGGCAGTTGGCCACGCCGGCGCGTTGAAATGCCATTCTATTCCCAATTCTGTTACTTCCGCTAGGAAACTGTCAGAGAAAATTTGCTGAAGTTCCATTAACTCGTTTTGTAGAATGTTGTTCGTGCCCACGAAATTTGTTCCGTTATCGCTGTAGAGATGACGGGGTGCTCCTCTTCTGACCGCCATTCGTCGTAATGCAGCTAGAAAAGCTGAGCTTGTTAATTCTGATACTATTTCCAAATGCACGGCTTTGGTCACCATACACACGAAAATTGCTATGTAGCCCTTTAATGTTGTGCCGCCTCTGCCTCTGTTTTTCTTCACGTCGACAAAACCCGTGTAGTCTACACCAGTGTGATAGAAAGGGCTCGCTGGGTTTGTTCGAGCGGCGGGCAAATCTCCCATCAATTGTTGTTGTTTACGTCCTTCATGTTTACGGCAAATTATGCAATTTCGTAATTGCTTTTTGACTGTGTTGTTGCCACTGGGAATCCAATATTCTTGTCTCAAAGTGGCAAGCGTTAGACGAGGGCCACCGTGAAATGTTAATAGGCGGGCTTTGTTGATTAAATAATGTGGCCAGCCGAGAGTGGGATGGTATTATTTTGGGATGTTTCATCTCAAAGTCAATAGATGCATTCGCAAGTCGACCTCCAACGCGTAAAATGTTTTCTTTGTCAATAAAAGGATTTAATTGCAACAATTTGCTCGTCGTTTTGACCTTTGAATGTAAACGTAAACTATCGATTTCGTTTCCATATTCACACATTTGTACATGTTTTATTATTGTTAGTTTCGAGTTACGAAGTTCTTGCAATGTGAGATATGTTGTTGTATGACGTCTATGGGCCGGGGTCAGTGCTCGTTGTATGTAAGCGAGAATGCGTACAATTTTATCAAATGAACTATATTTTGATAGCAACTGATTGATAATGGATTGATCGGTGTTACTTATAATCACGTTAGCTTGTTTAATGTTCTTTTGTTCTAGATCTGTAGTAAATGTTATTTTCTGGGTGTTTTCTGGTTGAAAGTTTGATATCCAGGCTGGGCAGTGTTTCCATAAGGAATGATTGTGCACCAATTGATGCGGGTACAAACCTCGACTTGCAGCGTCAGCAGGATTTTCGGACGTGTTGACATAATGCCATTGTTCTGAAGGCATTATCTCCGTTATTTGTTGTACTCTATTAGCGACAAAGGGACGCCACTTGGTAGGTTCTCCATTTAACCAGCCTAGTACAATTTTCGAGTCTGTCCATCGGTATGTTTCAATGTTCCGTTTATCCCAAGCCTGTTTTATTTTATTTATTAATTTAGATAGTAAGTAAGCGCCACTTAATTCCAGTCTCGGTAACGTGAGCTGTTTATTGAGTGGTACAAGTTTTGTTTTAGCGGCGACAATTACCGTTTGTGTTTGTTGTTTGATGCGTGCGTAAACCACACACGCGTAGGCTTCTACCGAGGCATCACAGAACCCATGTAATTCAATGACGTCATGTTCACCGCTTAAAATCCATCTCGGTATTTCATAATTGTTTATATGTTTTAAATCAGCTTGTAACTTAGACCATTCTTTGTATATTTCAATTGACACCTCACTGTCCCACAGGGTGTTTGTTTTCCATACTCTTTGAAACAATAATTTCAATTTAACTACCACGGGTGCCAACCATCCAAAGGAGTCAAATATTTTGGAAATTTCAGATAGCAAGCTTCTCTTGGTTAACTTAGGAGGATTCGATATTTGGCACTTGAAATAAAATGTATCTGTTTTGGGATTCCACCCCAATCCTAGTATTTTAGACGAATCGTCTGCCTTAAAATTAAATGTTGTTTCGCTATTGATTTGTAGGTGTAATTTATCGATTCTTGCCCATCGATTTTCCAATGTCTTCAAGGCATCTTCAAACTCCCAGTTCACCGTCAGATTTTCTACTTCAATGTTCGCTATCGTTCTGGTGAAAGCTCTGAAGTTGGCCTCCTGTTGACGCAGCATTTCATCCAGCTTGCTGTAACTGCCTCGCTGTGCATGCGGTGGCGATGGTGTCCCATACTTGAACTCACCCGTGCCTCGTCGCTGCCCCTCCTCTTCTTGTCTTGAGGGATGACCGGCGGACCCTTCCCTGGCGGAATCACCACCTGTCGAAGCTGTATATTGTTGTAGTCTACCTTCATGAATCGACGAAACGTAGAGCTGGTATGTCACCTTTCCTTCTTCGTAGTTCTTCTCCGCCAAGACAAATTCTGCAGGACTCAGCTCCTTGGAAAGACGATCGCGGTTGAGCTGGATTGCTTTCCACAACTCATCAATCCGGTCCCACTGATTTTTGTAGTAGTCGGGCCGACTTTTCCTCTCCTTTCCATCCTTCTTGAAGTTGGCCCAGTACCTATCAAGTTCTCCTAACAGACGACGTTGTTCTTCCATCAAAGACATGGTTGAAAAATGTTATTAAAAATGGAAAGATCTTACTTGTATTTCCACGGGCTCTGCTACCGCTCACGTTTTGTTGCGACGACCTGTGGTTCTCGTACACAAATCCAATTGTTGTTGCTAGTTCACACTTCACACGTCACACTTTTACACTGTAGGCATGTATTACGCGACACGCGAAGTCCTTAAGGCTCGAAGGACCAAAATGTTGGGGTTGCGTACGAGATAGTTATGAAAAGATCGTCGGTTAATGTTAAAAATGTTGGTTTATTGCCTAAAGACACTTAACGCTAATGTTACACTGTTTTATGAAATGTTGAATGTTAAAATGTAGTCGAGAATGTTAAATGTTATAAATGTTGTGAATACACGCGGTCGCGACGGTTCCGAAAAGTGCACTGTTTGAGTAAAATTATTTTAATAACTAATTGAATCGTAATGAATTGCAAGCCGGGCGCATAGCTTATGTGGGTGTTCTTCTTGGTAGTTGTGCGGCTTTTTTTAGTGCCATACTATATTGGCGTTCGATTTTGCTTAAGTTCGTTGCACCTTGAGAGCAGTTGCACCACTCCATAGTCCATACTTGGTAGAATGCAGGCCTGAATGATTACCAGTTTCGTTTCCAGCTTTGTCTTCGCATTGTATCCTATTATTGGACCAAGAATTCCTCGGGTTTGTTTTAACTTTTTGACAACTTTTTCCGTGTGCTGGTTCATCTTCATGAATTTGTCAAATATTACCCCGAGGTATTTGATCTGTTTTTGATAGTGTATTGTTTGTTGTTTCAATTTCACAGATGGTCGGTATTTTTTATTTTTTGTGAACATGATGCATTCCGTTTTCTCTACGTTACACTCTAATCCCCACCTGTTGTAGTAGTCAATTATGGTTTCCGCTGCCCATTGAGCACGCATAGTCGCATGATCTGGGTCTGGGGCCTTGTTGAGTATGCAAAGATCATCCGCATATTGTGAGAGTTTGAGACCTTTGATGTGGTCTTGCATTTCCCAAATGTCATGGACATACAAATTAAAGATTATCGGTCCCAGGATCGCGCCTTGAGGCACACCGTGAGGTATCGGTTTGTCTTTGGTTATGGTAGTTCTGAATCTGCCTCTCAAGTGTCTGCCTTCGAGGTAATTCTCAATAATTTTTATAATATTGTTAGGAACGTCCTTGTCCTGAAGTTTCTTGGCCAGGCCCTTGTGGTTAATTGAGTCAAAGGCCTTCGATATGTCCGTGGATATCATGGCGACGCTGTTGTGTGTGGCTGCTCTAGAATCTGAGTAGCTGTGCCCCTTGCTATTGTGAAGCCGTGTTGGAATGTTGGTTGAAGCCTGTTGATCGTAGAAGTAAGCCTTCTCAGGATCAGTCGTTCGCAGAGCTTGCCCATGATGTTGAGCAGTGTAATCGGACGGTAGGAAGATGCCTGATAGTGATCTTTACCGACTTTGTGCAAGAATATGCACACGCCGGTTTTCCATCTTATAGGGAAGTAACCTGTGGACAATACAAAGTTAGCGACGGGCACAAAAGCCTCAATAAAGACTTCTCCCCCTAGTTTAAGGGCGTCTGCCTTAATTCCGTCTGGCCCTGGGGCCTTTTTGTTTTTGAATTTCTTCAATGCAAGTTGCACTTCTTCTTTTGACGTGGTGTCCAATGCCTGGAACGGGGAACGTCTTTTCAGTCCCCTCATCGTTTTCCGATATTCTGGTTTCTTTAACTATGGCTGTATCAGTGAGTTGGTCGATTGTTTCCATTTCTGTGTTACATCCCTTGATGGTTGGTAGTTTAACGATGGGTTTCTTGATATTTCGTTGAATCCGCCACATTTGCGTTCTATTATCCCGTGAATCTTGGAGTTTATTGAGCCAGCCTTTTTCGGTATATTCTTTTAGGGCATTTTCGGCTGCTCTCTTAGCGTGATTGTAAAGAGTACGTATTTCCCGTTGTAGTCCAGCGTTGCAGTGTCTTGTTTGCCATACTAATTGTTTAAGTTTGTTTCTTAAGTCTATCGCTTCGTTGATTTTCTTCGGCAGTTGTTCCTGCCTAGTTCATTATTTTAGGGGTGCGTGAGTATTCAGGGCTGCCACGATTGCCTTCTTAATTACTTCGATATTCTCATCGCAGTCAGCGTCAGTTGTGATTTTATTGTGAAGGTCGCTAAGACCTTCCCATATTGTCTGTTGGTATGCCGCTCTGAATTTCTCATCCTCATACATTTTCTTTGTGTTACGGGAAAGGTGTTCTTCTATATCATGATCAACCTTTACCGTTAGCAGCCAAGGGAGGTGATCTGATCCAACGCTCTCTAACTGTTTGGCCTGTGCTTTTAGCTGTTGATGTGTTATTATAGCCAGATCCAGAATGGTGTTACCTTGGCTGAATGGTCTAGATGGTGTATTGGCGTGTTTCAGCGAAAGCAGAGTCCATCTATAGTTGCTTTTTTATCAATGTTCCCCAGGCCGGAGTTCCTACTATGGCCTAGGGCTCGCATATGTAAGTTCATATCGCCGATAATAATGGATGGCTCGTCAGCTAGGGTCTCTTCCAGCTCTTCTCTGGCATGGTGCTGGTTCGGAATTTGGATATATATTCCTTTGATCTTAGTATATTCTCTAGTTGCGTGGTTTGTTAAAACTTTGATGCCCACGCCTTCTATCTTCTTAATTTCATCGTGCCAACCTGGGGTAACTTCTGTTTTGATCCATCTTAGTCCCCTCTGCACATACATAGCAGTAGCTAAGTGTTTTTCCAATGTGTGGGTAAGTTTATCGTACCCTTTTATACTTAGGTCACTACTTATATTTTGAGCCTTGACGTATCTGATTGTTTTAGACGTCAATTGGTATTTTCATCGTAAAGTTTGATATTTTTGACTACTTCATTCCGAAGAACGTTTTGAAATCTACGCTGAAAATATTTTCAATATCGTCGATCGAAAATTGTAAGTGTGCTGGAAAATGGCATTCGGATGTTAAAATTTTCGTGCAAATATTTTTTACGAATTTCGATGTGACTTAAAGAAACAGTCGTGTCCATATTTTTTATATTTTATAATTTTTATAGATTATAATTATTATTTTGGCGAAAAAGTCCGATCCCTTGAGAATTTTAAACGCAAATACATAGAGTTCTATCATGATTATTTTTCCCTCACCAATGAAATTCCTGTAGAACGTCCAAGGTCACCAGTTGTGTCCGGAAAAATTGATGCTTTGCGAAAATTAATTATGCATTTTCGTTTCTTGATGCATAAAAAGAATAACGAAATCCCAAACATTATTTCCATTCTTAGATATAAAATATTAGGTAACAACATTTCCCAGTAGAGGATTTTTTTCTAAATGAACCAATTTTTTTTTTACAACAATTAGATAAGGTCCTCGCGCCGATTAGCGCAAATAAATGCTTGAAAAATCTATCGTTTTGCTTCAAAATACATGTATCAAATTGTGATAGAACACGGATCTAAAATCTATGCGCATGAGCCGAAAAATAAACACCAGTCGACTTTATGGGTGCTTTAAGATGAACCAAATCCAGAAAAAGTTACTCGCGCTCGAAGCATTTCGAAACAAACGGTCCCTTGAATTTTTATAAAAACTTTATGACTGCACAACGTGTCTTTAGAAAAATTTAGAATGGTTAATTTTTATTTATTTACAACCAAAAATTTGCCTAAAGTCTGGTTTGAAATATGAAAAAACCACAAAATCCTACAGGTCGAGTTCTATAAAAACAATGTCAGCCTTAACGTATCTTGTTAAACAACTGGCTAATATGTGGACGAAAAAATCGAATGAATGAGTTTCTCGCCATACCGTTACAGTTTGACATCAAATGAATTTATTTTAATCAAAAACGTCAACAATAAATACCGTAAACATTAATTTTTCATCGGCTCAAGTAACAGGTTATGCTTTTAAACACCCTGTTTTTGAGGGGTCTTCGGGAAAGAAAAAAAAATATTAAAAAAATATTTCGATCGGATAAAAATCAATCTAGATCATGCATAAGAATACCCGAGAATACGATAAAGTAGTTTTCAGTCACATATTTACCGTTTTTCATAGTTAGGCTCAAAATATAAGTAGTGGCCCACGTATTATATTGTTGTGTCTCAAAATCAATCTTGCACTCGTTTATTATGACTATGCCTGGCCTATATTTCGTGACTAGTGCTTTTATTTACTTTTTTTTTTCTTTCTCCTTGGGCGTTTATGTGTAAGATTTTTAGGTTCTGTATTTTCTTTCTGTTCTGATTAGCCATTGAGTTGCAAATGCATTTTATTTATAGTGTCTATTAGCATCATCAATGTCTGATGCATTTGTGTCTGCATCTGAAATAGGCCTTCTAGTGTGAGATTGCCTGTTGCAGGTGGTACTGGTTCTGTTTGTGGTTGTGCTAATTCTTTTTGAGACAAAGTTGGGAATTGCCTTGTATTTGTGACATCTGAGTACCTAACTCTCAGTCTTATCACCGAGCGTTTCATTCTCTCCTCTCTTTTTGTTTACTTAGCCTTTGCTTGTTCCATTTGCTTAGCACTTTTTTAAAGACGGGGCAGTTGGCATTGTTCGCACCGTGATCTTCTCCTTTACAATTTCTGCAGACTTTTGTCGTGGTACGCTCAGGCGTGATTATGACTATCTGTGGCTCCTCTTGTTGTCCATAACAGGATTGTTTCGAGTGGTCAAATGCATAGCATTTCTTGCACTGTACAATGTGCTTAGGGTTTTCTCTTAATGGTTCAACTTTAATGGAGGGAGCGCATAAGAATTTTCTTTCTGAGGTTTTAAAATTCTCCAGGCGATCTCTTGATTTGTGTTTGCCATCAAAAATGGGTAGGTGTATTTTCCTTGGTCTTCCGAGTGGCTTGACAACTGTTGGTTTAATGTCGATGCAGTCTTCTATCTCACTGGCAATAGTGTCGGTAGGTTCTCCATAAGTTTCATTTTTAAGCACGATCTTCGTCGCTGGTTGTCTATCGGCCTTTGGTTTTGGTGCGATGACTTTGGTTATGCGGTAGGCTTCAATATCGGCGAGTAGGTTCACATGTGCTGTCGCGTTAACTAGATTAATCTTTATTTGGTTTCTTATAACGTTTAGAGTTGTTCTTTGCTACTGATTCTCGGATTTTCTTTAGTGTGTCTTGATCCTTAATTGCGTGTTCATCTCTAATTTTTTTTTTTTTTTTCTTTTAAAAAGACAACTCCCGCACTAAGAATTGCTCTTGTGTCGCGGGGACTTTTACAAACATACAAACAACGGACACAAAGCACAACCAGACCCGAAACAATTATTTGTGGATCGCACAAATAATTGCTCCGTGTGGGAATCGAACCCACGACCTCCCGATGCAGTGGTATCGGCGTGGTGACCTAAACCACTGCGCCACGGAGGCGCCTATTTAAACTAATAGTTATGTTAGGGATATGACTGTTTGTCTGCGTGGTCGTCGTGTATGAAACGGGAGTTTCTTTGTCAGCTGTGCCAGTACGCTGTCTTTTGGCTCCTCTAGTTACTGGCTGAAACGCCATTTGATTAGTTTGCGCAGCGGAGCTATCGGCGCTCGTTGGTTTTTGTATTTTAAACTTATCCGCGACAGGCGGTAGCGGAGTAGATGGTAGGTGTGCGACTTTCCACGTGTCTAGCGTTGTCTGTATTTTACCTACAATCGGCCGCGTAGACGAAGCTTGTTGGACGGTAGCTGGGTCCGGCCCGCCACTTCTCATTTCTAGTCTTGCTCCGTGTATCGCCAGCGGCGCTTGCCGTTGTAGCTGGTCACTATTCTCATCGCTGCTCGGGGTTCATTTTCTAGCAGTTAAGGGCAGTTGCTCACTTTGTGAAACAGGTTCAATAACTGCGCATTGATTTTTGCCGCACTTACAAATGAACCACTCCTCGGATGTGAGGTTCTCGGCGGGTACTGTTGTAAATTCTTTCTTTATTTTACAACTGATACACGGGCGTATATTTTTTACGCAGGTTTCTAGTTCAGCCGTATAAATTGTTACAGAAGACTCAATTTTTAAAGTGCTGTTATCATATTTCGGCTCTGCTTTAAGCGCAGCTTTGATAAGGAAGAATTTCAAACATTCTTCTTAGTGTTCATTTGATTTATACCCCATGTAGGAGTGTCCATCTAAAATGTATTTTCGCATTCCCAACATTGCACTATATTTTTATTAAAGTCAGGTAGATTTACTTTCACTAGTTTAACTTTGTCTTTAGCTGTTTCGCAGTCCAATACCGAGTTAAATGGGTACGTGTCCATATCACATTTGTTTACCGAAGTTTTATTATTGTTTTCCGCAAACATTTGTTTTGATTGTTAATAACACTGTTTTTGACACAATAATATTACTTACACTAATAACTACACATAACACAATGTCTATCGTTTTACCGGGGGTTACGAGACCCCCCGGCGTTTTATAACTGCACTATTTACTACAAAAAGTTCAGATTCTAACTCGCGTCTGTGTGAAATATTTCGTTTCGCACATTTCGCAATGGACAGTGGCTTATCAGTAATGCGCGTGAGTCACCGAGCGTTCGCTCCGTAGGGACGTCCACTCGCCACCGCGGAACGACGGCAATCTCTAGGTCAAATAGACTGGAGTGATATGTACGATATAAATAATCCGGACTTAGTTTAAGATTATTTATTAAAATTTATGAAATTTCTCACAAAACTCCTTGAACTCCTTACTGGCAAAACAGTGGCCTTGGTCAGCAATTATACGTAGCGGGGCTCCAAACAGGGCTACACTGTCTCTTACTGCCTTAATGCTACTTTTGCTGTCTATATTCTTAGTGTGGTACAACAATACATACTTAGTAAATGCGTCGATTAACACGAAGACGTACTCCTTTTTGTCGCTTTTTCCGCTTAACTTACCTGTAGCATCAACATGCACAGTGTGCCAGGGTATCGCTGTTTTCGGTATAGAGTGCAGCTCAGCCTGTATTTTATCCGAGTGTGGTTTCGCTACTTTGCAAGTCACGCAATTATCTACAAACTTAAAAACAAATCGACTCATACCTTCAAACTAGTAGTGATGATACAGCTTTTCTAAGGTCTTGTCGTACCCAAGGTGAAAAAGAGACTCGTGAACGTTGTTGATGATAGACCATCGCATCGCACGAGGAACTATAGGTAAACATTTTGTTCGACCATTACGTTGTATTTTGCGGTGAAGAATACCTGATCTCATCTCGTACGTCCCAGCAACATCATCATTTAGACGTCCCTCGTTCAAATCGATAATTACCTTTTTAATCTCATCATCTCGTTGTTGCTCTGCTAGAAGCCAGTTATCCGCGAGCTCGGTGATGTTAACGTGTTTCTGTTCCACTCGTGAGGTCTGTGAAAGCGATGATTTACCTGGTAATGGATTACGAGATAAGAAGTCGGCGTGAGCCATTTGCTTACCAACTCGGTATTTAATGTCGAAGTCAAATGCTTGTAAAAAGGCCCACCATCGATGTACTCTCGGTGTTTAGTCAATTTTGGTTCGTGACGACTTCAAAGAGTTGCAATCTGTTACTACAACAAACTTTCGGCCATGTAGATATTGCCTAAAATGTTTTACCGCGTTGACTACAGCGAGTGTCTCCAGCTCGTATGAGTGGTACCGGGACTCAGCTGATGTCGTGCGTCTACTGTAATAGGCAACGGGTCTTTGCTTACCGTCAACAAACTGTAGCAGGATTGCACCATAACCGTCTGCGCTGGCATCTGTATGGAGTTCCACTGAATACTGTGGATCGTAAATCATAAGAACTGGTTCATTAGTTAAAATTTCAATTACCTTTTGTCGCATTTCTTCACATTTGGGCTTCCACTCGAAAGGACACTTACCTGAAGTTAACCTGTATAGTGGAGCCATCAGTTGGGAGAAATTTGGCACAAATTGACGAAAGTATGACGCCAAACCTATGAACTGTCTCACCTGAGTATTCGTTTGTGGTGGTGGTAGAGATGACAAAGCCTCGATCTTAGACCTGTTGGGCTTAATTTCACCTGCTTCAACCTCGTAACCTAGGAACTCTACACGTGTTTTAAGAAAAGAGCACTTTTTTTAGGTTAAAGGAAAACCCAGACTTAGTAAGGGCTTCGAGAACTTCACGTAACCTCTCTAAACCTTGCTCTACGCTGTCAGCCATTATTAAAACGTCGTCAACATAAACAAGAGCGTATTTGTGTGCAAGTTTATTGAGAGCATTTTTGATCGCCCGCTGGAAAACAAAGATAGTGTTTCGTAACCCGAAGGGCATGGTCAAAAATTCGTACTGTCCATCGGTCGTAACGAACGCAGTACGTTCAATTGAGTCTGGATGTACTGGTATTAAATGGAAGCCGCTTGCACAGTCTAATTTTGTAAAATACTTAGCTCCATGTAGTCTAGATATTAGGTCACTTATTAAAGGTAACGGGTAACGATCCGGAACAGTATTAGAATTCAGCTCTCTATAGTCAATACACATGCGGTCTGATCCGTCATGTTTCTTAACTAACAGCGCTGGACTAGCGAAAGGAGAACTACTTGGTCTGATAATGTTGGCACGTAACACGTGACGTTCGTGAGGAGACGTCTTATAATAAGATCGCCTCTGTACAGTGAGAGTAGGGTCTATTAGCCTAATCTGCAACTCACCGTTAGTTACACGAGTAGTTGGAAAACCGATTATGAAAAAATTTGAATATTGTTGTAATATATCAACTAATAAGTGTTTTTGATCTAATGGGACATCACTGTTAATAGAATCAAAATTGATTGATGATAAGTTACCTACTGCCGGCATACATACGTTAACGGTTAGATCTCTAGTTAATGTAAAATCTGATTGACTCATGTTTACTCGAAAACCGTTATGTAAAATCTCACGGCCTATCAAAATGTCGCTACAAAGGTACACGTCTGGCAAAACGTGAAATAGAATCTCAGTCGTTAATCCGTTAATTTCTACCTTACACAACAATTGAACTGTACTGTACACATTTGTGTTACCTATACCAACTGCCTCTGTGGCGCGGTCGGTAGTATAATCGACTGCGGTGCGAGAAGTCTCGGGTTCGAATCCTGGGTCGGGCCAAAAAGTCTTTTCTGAGATTTTCTGTTAAGAATTTCTTAGAGATTGCCCGGAGTTAGGAAGTTGAGGTCGAAGACCTCCGTGCCTCGGAAAGCACGTAAAGCCGTCGGTCCTGCGCCTGACTTCTCACTGGTCGTGTCGGTTATCCGTCCCACCAAACTATGAGAGTGATGGAATAGAGAGTGTACCTGTGTATTGTGCACACACTTGGACACTATAAACAAAGTCCTGCACAGATGGCCAGTTTCAATGAAACTGACCGCCGTAGCCGTATATCGGCTAGGAGGACATTATTATTAGAGACACAACCCTGTTGATTCGTTTCCCGATAAATCTATTAGCTACAGTCTCTTTTACTAAAGAGCACTCAGCGCTTGAGTCAAAATCAAATTTGTAACACGTACCAGATTGTGTCAAAGTTCCTGACGGAGGGTTAACTGCACATAGGTCGACACGAAGCTCCGCCGCTGGCTTGGCACCTCCCTCGGACCCGCTCCTAGTACAGCGACTCGCGATGTGTCCCGGAGCGTTGCATTTGTAGCACACCACCACGTTGCTTGCGACCGGTCGTTGTCCAGAGCTCGACGTTGTCGCTAGTGACGGCTGTGGTTTCTTGGCATCCGCTTGCTTCTTATGGCACTCAATCTGCTTGTGCCCAAGTTTACCACAGTAATGGCACTTGATCTGGCTTAATGGTGATGGTTTCAATCGTTTCTCACTTCCAGAATCATTATGAACGTCGGTAGGTGCTTTCCGTTTTAGGTAGGAAAACGCCTGAAGCTCCTTTTGCAGCTGTTGACGTGTCGTGACCTCCGTCGTGAATGCTAGACGTTGTAAACGACTATCGATTTGTGTCAAATGAGAGAGAACTGTTGATACTACGATCTGCTTGACGCTGAAATCTTTCCAACGGCTCATCAGGGACGTAACTAATCGACTAGCATACGCAGCATGAGTCTCATTTTGCTTTGGTCGATCATTACTTAAATTGATGAGGGTAGCTGCA